>NW_015666542.1:1341323-1343053 GCF_001515625.1 Sinocyclocheilus rhinocerous
AGTCTCTTCTGCTCACCAAGGCTGCATTTATTTGATAAAAAAAAAATCAGTAAAATCAGTTATATTGTGAAATATTATTACAATATAAAATAACAGTTTTCCATGTGAATATGTTGTAAAATGTAGGCTAATTTATTGCTGTGATCAAAGCTGAATTTTCAGCATCATTACTCCAGTCTTCAGTATCACACGATCCTTCAGAAATCATTCTAATATTCTCCCATAATCCAAATATAAAAATGGGGCAAATGCACAATTAAATATCCAATAGATAAATTAAATAATAATTAAAAAAGGATGTTTCCAATATATTGTGCATTTGAACCCATTTGCTAATTTTGTGTAAGGAATAGAACAAGTTATTACTCATATCTGCATCAACATATATATTCGAAATATTGACATCAACCCTGGTCTTGAAGTGCCATATTTGGGTGACTTGTGTGCATGATCTGAAAGGAGTTATGAAAGTTCATCATACCATATTCATTAACCAATGTTTCTGTTCCTCATCTGAGGTTATTTAGGTGAATAAATATTAAGACAAATTGTTGTCGAGGATAGAGTCTTATTATTCTTCTCCTGAAGATCAGCATCCAGGACCTCAGGAGTGTTTTATAAAGATGTTTTTGTGTTTTTCTCATGCTTATTCAGGAATTTATATTGACTCAAACATCCCAGCAATGAAGTCACATGGAAATGTGAAGAGAAAAACAGCTGTTGATGGGAGTGAAACTGCACACATCATCTCTCTTCTGCAGTTTTGCTGTGCTCATGACAAAATAATGTGCAGATATTGCATTAAACTGTGTTTTTCCTTTTGCTTTTAACCAATTAAACCAGTACCTGGTTGTGTTTTTAAATGGATATATCTAGAGGTCATATTCTATACTTTTTATTTGGTCCCTGAAGTTTCCACCTTCTCTCTGAGCCTTAGTATTAGAGAGGCTGTTTTTGCTTATATACTGTACCTTTAAGATTTCTGTATGCAAATGGGCTCTGTTGTGATTGGCTGATCTCTTCATACCAGCATAGTTTAAAGGGATAGTTCACCCAAAAATGAAAATTTGAGGTTTATCTGCTTACCCCCAGGGCATCCAAGATGTAGGTGACTTTAGCCGCTTTTCCACCATCGCGCTGAACGGTTCTCTTTGCATAACTGTTTCATTCCGCGCCGATCCGAGCCGGCCGGTACAGTTATGGTTTCGTTTTCCACTGCGGGGCTGATAACGGATCTCTTTGGAATGCAATTCAAATGCGTCAGTCGTTGCCGTGGTAACACAAGTGTTTACATATGATATGAGGTGTAAATAACCACCGCGTTATGGAGGATGATCAGAAATTTCTTGTTTCTTCAGTAGAAAACAAACGAAGATTTTTTTATCTCAAATCGTTGCAGTCTGTCAGTCATATAATGGAAGTCAATTTTTTTGACTCTCACGGCTTTGAGAGTAAAAAAAAAACATACACAAAACCAAATTAAACCCTATGGCTTGTGACGATACATTGATGTGTAAAGACACGAAACGATCAGTCTGTGCAAGAAACTGAACAGTATTTATATCGTTTTTTTAACTCTGATTAACCGCAATGTCCGAACTGTCCTGAGCGCGTTCTCGTCTTCTTCTTCAGCTGGCTCATGACGCGTCATCTTCTTCTTCTTTTTGCTTTATGGCGGATTGCAGACTTATAAGTGCATTACTGCCACCTATCTCTCAAATGGACCATTG
>NW_015666542.1:1343507-1343651 GCF_001515625.1 Sinocyclocheilus rhinocerous
ACGCGTCTTCTTCTTCTTCTTGCTTTACGGCGGATCGCAGACTTAAAGTGCATTACCGCCACCTATCTCTCAAATAGACCATTGCCACTCTATCTACAATCTCAATTAGGAGTGTCAATGGTCCATTTGAGAGATAGGTGGCGG
>NW_015666542.1:1343677-1375370 GCF_001515625.1 Sinocyclocheilus rhinocerous
AACGTTTATAGAACTTTTTTCCCCGCAATGTTACATACAGTTTAGATCATATTGTTGACATTTCGATGTTTGCAGTGATTTATATTTCCAACAGTTAATGAAGAAATTGGTTGTCTGAGTAAGTGTGCATTTCCAAACTGAGTTGGTTTGGGTTTGTTTTTCTTGTTTTGAATGTTGAAGCACACAGTAGTATGTGACACTGTGCTGATCTTCAGTGATTGTGAATGACTGAAATCCTGCTCTGTCCTCAACAGGGCAACCATCGAGGAGGCGGAGGGCGACGTCTGTGAGCTCGAGTCCAAACTAGACAAGGTACGTCGAGAAGAGAGATGGCAAAATGTAGAGAGCATGGCCGATGTTTCCTACAGTAATCGGTTTTTGCAGTCTTTGTCCTACTTTTGCTATTTTATTATGTATTAAGTCGTATTATAATTAATATTTTATTATAATATATAAATAATAACAAATATAGTTAGTGTATATATTATGTCAGTGAAACATATAGTAAAATTAATTTTCATATAGTGTGTAATTTAAATAATGAATTAAATATATATATTTTTTAATTAAATGTTATGATATATATATATTAATGATTATTTAATTCACATTTTATTGTAATATTATCAATATTATAATAACTTAGTAGTAGAGCTGTCAATCGATAAAAAAAACAACTAATTAATCATACAATTGTTTTCTAAAATTAATCGCGATTAATCCCACCTAACATTAAAGTTTTTAAATATACTTTTATATTGCAATAATTTCATATTAAATCTTCAAATAATGTAGAAACAGCATAAAGACAGTATATTTTTAATATTTGTTTAGTGGCATCTTTTTTTTTTATGACTGAAGGTGTTTCCTACTGATGTCTCTAGGAAATACTTTTTTTCCTAATATTTAACCAATGGCTATATGTAATGTTGACTATACTAACTATAATTGAGAGCTATCAATTTTAACATTTATTAGACTTGAAAAAATAACAACTTGTATGTCTTTGATGAACAGCCATCACAACAGCTGGGTTATTAGCTTATTTGGCTGCTATTACTTTAAGAGCTGCCGCTGCTGAACGTGATGCGGATCTGACACGAATGCTCATAGTTTCATTCACGCTTTAATATGAAATAATACAGGCTACAGTGCGCGCCACCGTATTTGTGCGTGCAATTGAAGAGCATGTGCTACGAGCACTGTATAATGGCTGACAGGACAGGAAGATTTGTTTTTAGTGACGTATGGCCTGACAACATCTAATCACTGTTGTTCTGCTAAAGCTCCTTGTCACTTATACCGTTTCCTTGCTCGTTTGACTCGCGCCTGTCGCTGAGGCGAAGTGGAGTGTGTGTCTGAAAAGTCTCCTGTTTGATGTGGTCGTAAAGACTTTCTGATCTGTCTAAATAAACGCACTTCTTGTCAAGAAAAACGTGACAGAAGCAGCAGTTGTGAGTGGGGAGGCCAACCCTAGCTCCGCCCCTGCGTTAACTGCGTTAAATATTTGTAACGCATTAAACTGGAAAAATTAATTGTCTGCGTTAATGCACTAATTTTGACAGTACTACACTGAAAAAAACAATAAGTAAAATTTACTTAATTTTTATTTTGCAAGTTTTTGCACGCATATTTTTAAAGTAAAATTTAAGTATGGAATTAAGTAAAATCTACTTGACTAAGTTAAGTAAAATTAGCAAAGGAAATAAGTACATTTAACGTGTCCAATTAGAGTTTGATGAGTAATTTCTACTTAATTATTTTAAGTTTACCCTGATTTCACATTTCATTCAACCATGGTTATAATTATTGTAAACTTTACTCAAACCACATATCACTGAAAAAATGCCAATTAAAGCATGTGGTTCACTTACAAACATGTAAGTAAGCAAGAAGACAGCTCTTTATTCTTTTTAAGGTAATATGTGGACTCAAATGTAGTTATTAACCAAATGAACACAGAGACCTCAATACTTGGCACATGATACACAAAGATGGTAACAAACAGTTTTTGAGTATGAATGGGTCATTTTGAGTAGAAAATGACCTCTAGATGTCACAAAACAGCAAGTTACTTAACATAACAACAAAAGCAACCATAAAACAGTCTAAATACATCTCGAAAACAGCAAAAAATTTAACCTTACTAATTATTCATGCCCAAGTGCATGATGGGAACAACGAGATCATGACTTTGATATTTACTTAAACAATCTTTGTAAAAAATAACAAACAATTCCAAGTAAAATATACTTATAAGTTCAAACTTTAAATTCTACAAGCTTAAATTGAGTACTAATATTGAATTTACTCTTTTTTTTTCTTCTTTTTTTTTTTTCTTCTTGCCTGAACTAAATTATTTAATGTAGAAATTACATTTGTTTTTCTGTATTATTTACTTCACCACAAAATCATTTTTATCAGTGTACTTGGTAGTAAAATAAATGTTCAGATTATGTGTAACTTCATTATATTTAAATTTAAATTGTAATAATTGTAACGTATAATTTTAAAATACATTTTAATATTAGTAAAGAATTTGTGTAATTTCATTGTATTAAAGTTTGAATATTAATAATTGTAAATTTTATTTTATCACTTAAAAATCACTTAAGTGTGTTCATTACAAATAAATTGATTATTAAAACTGCAAAAGCAGTTCAATCAAGAGCAGCGAGTGATTCGCTCTTTTGTTTTATTGTTTGATTTACATTAATGAGACAGACGGCCTATATATTAAGACCTAGTGTAATGCACGCATCTAATATATCTAATATAATGTTACACATCTGATAGTTTTCCACCAACAGTTCACTTAAGATATAACAGATTATGTTTGCGTGAATACTTAAATATATTTAGCCTACTGTAAATCGGTGTATATGTGTATCGGGATAGAGCGCCGTCGGTGTCGTCTTTATGCAGGCACTTCAGAGAAGCGAGCGGAGAAAAGGTACTCCTCTCAGAAAACGTACAAATAAAGATACTTTTAGATGAGGGTCGTCTTATATTCGGGACAATACGGTATTTGGAGCATTGGGATCACTAGACGAGGGCTTAATGAACTCATCTTTGTGAAAACCTAAAATTCGACCAAATCGATAATTTTCACTTTTTTTTTGGCCTGTAGCTCAAAATTAGCCCGTGCGCATTCCGACTCATTTTGCCAGCACGGCTCACAATTGTATTACCATGCAATATCATCTCTGTACATATCTGCCATATGGACATCACCTTGACATAGTCACTACTGATAGGCATTTTATTAGCAGCATAACATTTTGAGTTTAACGTCAGCAGCACTCTTGCAGGAACGAGCAAAAGCTGATGATCATGATAATCCAGCATGATCTGAAAATATCTGTTAAGATAATCTCTAAATGCCCAAATATCAACCTAATACATGTTAAGACCTCGGGAAAGAAGCAGCAACATCTCACTATAATCTTAGTTTGATTTGAGGTCTTTCCTGTTGTAGTCCCTATCGAGTGCTGTAAAAACAGCAGCGGCTCATTGTTGGGTCAGATTGCAGACCCACCCAGCGTCATTTGGCCGAGTGACTCAGGCCGCTCCTTCACTTCCTCCTCTCGCTGAGGAAGGATATGGGATCTTAAGGAGGAGCTGCTGCAGCTTTTCTTAGAAATCAACACAAAAAGATGTGTAATAATTGAGCATCCACATTAACATCATACAGGTGTTACCTAGCAAGCACCAAAATAATGTGTGTGTGTGTGTGTATATATATATATATATATATATATATACATACACACACACACACACACACACACATATATGGTGCTTGCTAGTAACCCCTGCATGATGTTAATGTGGATGTTCTACAGCTTTGTGCTGATTTCTAAGAAAAGCTGCAGCAGCTCCTCCTTAAGGTCATTTTCTGAACTCTGTTTTGTTGATTTAAACATGTATAATGTGAACAAATTATATACAGTAACAAAAAAGAACAATATATTACAATTGTTTGTTGCAATGCCTTTATAGTGACAAAAATACTGTAATTGTATTTCATTAAATTTGTGTCATTTTGTTGCAGCAGTCAGTTATGAAAATGTCAGACCTTATCTTTTAACCTAATATTTTTTTAGTTTATTTTTAGTTTATTTATCATTGCTATTATTTCTATTCACTAGCAAAAAAAAAAAAAAAAAAAAGTACAAAAAATAAAGATAAAGTACCAACCATTTCTCTAAGACTTTTTGTAACCCTTATTTTTGTTTTTTTGTTTTTTGACCACTAACAAAAAGTACCAGAAAGAAAGTACTGCTTTTGTTATTTTGTTTTTTTTGGTTAGTTTTTCTTTTGTTTTTGTTTTATTTAATTATTTATTTTTATTGTTTTTTATTTTATTTGTTTGTTTGCAGCCTAGAATTAAACTGCTGGTTTCGTCTGGCCAGAGGAGAATGGAACACTATTAAGAGGAGAATGGAACACTATTAAGAGGAGAATGGAACACTATTAAGAGAAGAATGGAACACTATTTCGACACACTATTTTCCTGTTTAATACTGTAAAGCTGCTTTGAGACAATCTGCATTGTAAAAAGCGCTATAAAAATAATGGTGACTTGTTTTCGTCTTGTTTTTTTTATTGTGTGTTTTTTGTTTTGTTTTGATAAAGCAACAAGCAATCAGACTTAATTTTTTAACCAAATATTTTCTTTTTGTTTTGGTTTGGTTTTTCTTTTTTGTTGTTGTTTCGTTTTGTTTTTGTCTTGTCTTTTTTGTTATGACCAAAATAGTACCAACCACTTTTCTAAGCAATCAAACTTTAATTTATAACCTGTTTTTTTTTATTGCATTTTATTTTTTGTTTTGTTTTGACACGCCAATTACCTAAGCCAGACTTTATTGTTTAACCTACTTTTTTTTTGACCACTAAAAAAAAGTGCAAAAAAAGTACAAACCACTTTTCTAAGCAGTCAGACTTGTGAGTTTTGCCTGACAGATGATAACAAGCCAAAACCAAAGGCCACAGATTTATACATTTGTATATAAATATACTTTACATGCATATTTGATTTATTTGTGTTTACTGTTCATTCATACATCTATGTACTGTGTGTTGTGTTTAGCTGGTGAAACTATGCATCGGGATGATAGATGCTGGAAAGGCGTACAACACGGCCAACAGGCAGTTTGTGAACGGGATTCAGGAATTGGCGCAGCAGTCTGCCAAAGATGATGTTATCGAGGTGAGTGCAGACGATTAGCGTAATAACCAATCAGCTCTTATTAGCCCGAGGCCGGCCATATCAAAGCGTCCCTGGAGCGAAGACTAGTCCAGTTTGTTTGGCTCGCTGTAGTATGCTGTGCCAATTGAAATCGTTTGAAAGCATGCTTGGTCTGTGTTCACACAGAAACATTGGCTACATACCAGCATTCCTAGTCTTTGCATATTTACTTTCCTGCTTCTTTGAAATATCCATTGTGTACGCTCCATTGTACTATGAAAAGATACCAGTGTATTTCCTCATATAGGCATTTGGTGCAGGTAAATACTAGTGTTTCCCAACCGGTTTAGTTTTTACTACCTTCACAGTTCAGTTAACATCCTGGACATGTTTTAACATTACTTTGTTGTCTTTACTTAAAAATAACCAAATGTTATAGCGTTCAGAGCCAAATCCCCCCCCAAAAAAAGACATTTGTGATGGTTAAAAAAAAGAGAGAGAGATTCTCATGTGCAAACCTTTTGTGATGGAAATAATATGAGGTACGAGAAAGAAAATTATATTTCAATGTTTTTACACATGAATGCAAAGTTTTTTGGGAAACACAATATTTTTGAGAGATTAATGTATTTTATTATTATTATTATTTTTTCCCATCATGACCCCTTTGGGGCTCCATACCGTTAAGAAAAAAAAAATAAATCACACGATACATTTTTTTTTATTTTAATACTTTTGCAATCCAATTTTCTGTTCTTTAAAGTCGAAATTTCTTTTTTTGTAGGTTTACCAATTAAAATGCGAAAAAAGAATATATATAAATGGAAAAATTAAGAATATATGAATATTATTGATTATTTTTAAAATGAACCATTGCACTATGGTAGTATTTGTTGAACTGACTGAAAGTATTTATACTGACTAAAAATACATTCATTGCATTACAGTACAATAATTTATTTACTTTCTGAAGTAAATTTTTTTGAATAATTTACTTTTACTTTATTGTAAAATAATATATAAAAAAAGTAGGGTTGCAAAGGGGTGGAAAATTTCCGGAAACTTTCCAAAAATCCCTGGAAAGTTTCTAAAATTTCTGGAATGTTTCCGAAATTTACTGGAAATTGTCCACCTTTTTGCAACCCTAATAAAAAGTTAAAATAAGAACTTATAGAGAAAATATGGGGAAAATGTCAGACTTCAATTATTAAGCTTTTAAGTTTGGTTTTATGGTCAAATGGGACATTTTGAGAGTTTCATTTAGGTATTTTCTGCATTTGTGATTAAAAAAAACATATTTTTTTTCTGTCCTGTAATCTGTAGTGCTGACTCTTTGCGGACCTTTGTAATGTTCTCTGATTTCTTCACAGTCCAGTCTGAACAAGTTTGCAGAGAATCTTCAAGAGATGATCAACTATCACACAGTAAGAAAATCTGGGCAAAAAGCTTTTGCCTTATTGCATTATTGCCTATGACTTCTCCTTTTCCTCCCCTTTTTTAAATCATGTTTGCATGTGCATTTTTGCCAAAAAAAAAAAAAAAAGCGAAAAGCTTAAATGTGCTGAGATGCTGAAAATGTTGACTTCAGGAGAAATGACCGCATTTATTTCATACGCAATGAATTTCCCTCTTTCCTCTCTAGCCAATAGCTGCTCTAGTGTTGATTCTGTCAATTTTAAGCTATTAATGTCTGTTTTGAGGAGATTAATTTTACCATTAACTTTAACAGAGATTGTCCTCAAGCTGAAACTGACCATAGAACGGGACAGTTTATGATAATTTCGGCAATAGCGCCCCTTGTGGCGACACTGGGAAGTGATTTTAATTTCAACTACTGTACATGTGAAATCAAACTTGTGTAGCTACGAACTGAGCTCGACTTCATGTTCTAGTGTAGAGTATGTTCTTGGTCTTTTATTTTTATTCCTGTAATATAAAGGATGATTCTGTGGTCCTCACGCCTCAGTTGTGTTTTGAACTGGAGCTCCATGAGTCAGTGTTTAAGTGTGTGGGGAGATCAGCTGACTTGTGGTTAAAGTCCTCATGAGCAAGAACTAAGCACATGATCTTTAAAGCACAAATGCGTCTTGACTATTTCATCCCACACACACTTGATGTAATTCTACTGGCCTAGAATGTCTAAAAACACACAGTATATGCTTTGAAAGCTGAAATGTGTCAAAATCGTGATAAAAGTAGCGTTGTAGTCAAGACCACATTTACTGTCTGATAATTAAATGTCTTATATTTAATCGATAAACACAGTTAGAACAATAATAAGACACTATATAGAGCTGTTACTACTAACAACAAAATCTTTGCACTAAAGAGGTGGCACAGAAGCTGCTTCTGAATTGGTACTATTACAACTATATTGCTGAGATTAATTGTTTAGAAAATACAATTTTGAATATAGAATTATCATGGAAAAATAAAATGATACTTTTAAATACGAAATTAAAATCGTCAGATGGCTAGGTGGCGGCAAATCAACTTGGAATCATTTATTAAACTGATTCGCTTAAAGCTGATTCAATGTACTGTGTGTGTGTGTGTGTATATATATGTATATGAATTTATTTGCAAATCTACTATAACTTGCTATAAATCTAACTCTGTCTATCTGTCTGTCCGTCAGTCCATATATATATGTATATATGTGTGTGTGTGTGTGTGTGTATATACATATGTATATGTATATATATGTGGGTGTGTGTATATATGTATATGTATATGTTCGTGTGTGTGTATGTATATGTATATGTATATGTATATGTATATGTATATGTATATGTTTGTGTGTGTGTGTGTGTGGGTGTATGTATATGTTTGTGTGTGTGTGTGTGTGTGTATATATATATATATACAGTATATATGTATATGTTTGTGTGTGTGTGTGTGTGTGTATGTGTTTATTTATATGTGTGTGTGTGTGTGTGTTTATTTTTGTGAAACATTAGAAAAACAACAAAGTAAGTTTGTAATGCATTACAGTAATGAGAACTTAAAAAGAAAATATGGTGAATTGTTATTAAAATAATGTCTGGCTTCATTTTATTTATTTATTTATGTTGCAGATTTTATTTGACCAAGCACAACGATCAATCAAATCACAACTGCAGGCATTCATTCGAGAGTGAGTATCATAACGTTACATGTTGTTTTGTCAATTTACATGGTTCTGATCCCTTAATTATTATTTTAGTAACTTCCTAAATTAATAGAATTTTAAATTAGCAATAGCAGTTAATGGAGTTTTTTTTAATGCTACCAATTTAATGCTAATATGTATTTTAAATTATGCGTTAAATGTTTACATGTCCAAGTGTCGTCGTGTGGCCAATATATAGTTTTTTTTTGGCATTTTTTTTTTTTTACTTTACTACAATAGTATAGAATAGAATTCGAACTCGGGACGCCTGTAGCACATCGACGTTATATGTCGGCTTACTGCTCACAATGCTATCGGCGCAGACAACATGCGTTTTCTATAAAGTTTCAGCACCAAAACAAGTTACACTTTATATGTCATATTTTGTCATCAATTTGTGAGTACAGACCCTCAGCTTTTACAGCCGCCAAACCGATTTTTATCTGTTTATCAATAGACTCCATACACAAAGCCATTTGTCTCATCTCCGCTAAAGCCAGAGTTTATAATGGCACGGTTTCAGCGACCGTCGAGTGCACATTTAAGGAATGGTATTGCTGTGCGCAGGGACCTTCGGAAATTTAAAGAAGCTAAGAAACAATTCGACAAAGTGAGCGAGGAGAAAGAAGCAGCCCTGTCCAAAAATGCCCAGGCGCCTCGAAACAAACAGCACGAGGTGGAGGAGGCCACCAACATCCTCATCGCCACGCGCAAGTGCTTCCGCCACATTGTCCTGGACTACGTCCTTCAGGTAAGAGCACTCAAACCCCTCTGCAGGGACTCGGGGTTAACCTTTGCACTCGGACAACCTTTGTACAGATTCCCGTGTCGTTACATCACAGTCACAAGACGCATGCTAATGATATAGATTCATTGGAATTAATATTGCGTGCAAGCAAAAGAAGGGATGTTTTGAAAGAGAAAGAAACTTAATCAGTTCTTGTCACACAATACTTGTGTCCTCTCAATGCACTTCCTGTGTTCTGCAGTGACCGCACACGCTCAGTTTAAATGAGTCCCCTTTGCGAGGTCAGACTAGCGGCTATAATTCAAACGACTTGAACGTTATTACCGTAGGTTGACCTTTCTCTCGAAATGATGTGTACCAGCTCTGCTAAATCTCTCCAGTGAGTCAGTAGTCGTTGAGTGTTTAGTGTGTGTGCTTTACAGGCGCTCAGTGTGCAGTGTATTGCGCCCCCTGGTGGCTCAAAGAAAGAACTGCTTATTTCCAGTCAGCTGTGAAAGAATAAAGGATGTGCGTTTAGGACCTGTTCAGGAAGCAGATGTGTTAGATTTGATTATAGACTGTCATTATTGAAGCTTTAGTGGACAATTTGCCAGTGTTCACTTTTACTCAGTTTGTTTGTGTTGGTTTGTTATGGCATATGCATTATTTTTTGTTTTTCATTATTTTACTGTGAGCAAAATTGCATAGAATTGTAGTCAGAAAAACATTTTTGTTTAGAATATGTGTAAAAAGAAACCAAATTTATAAAACTGTATGAACATGTATGGACATACTAAAGATATATCCCATGTGCACTTGTATATACGCATAATATACAATATTGTCTTTGTTGTTGCTGACAAAGTAAAAATGGAAGGAAAAAAAAAAAGGAATTTTGTTGACAAGATTAACTCTGATATTCCCTATTGAGAAAATCCCCAAATTAATGGTGACCTCATGGATTTATTGTTTTACTTTTGTTTTTGAAACTTGATGTCAGTAAAAAAGTACCTGTTCTTTTAAGTAGGGAATTTATGTATGTATTTATGTATTTATTGTATTTTTTCAGATTAATGTGCTGCAGTCCAAGAGACGATCAGAAATCCTCAAATCGGTAAAATATTCTTATTCGTGATTTGTAATTAAGTCTTAAAGGGATAGTTCATCCAAAAATGAAAATTCTGTCATTAATTACTCACCCTCATGTCGTTCCAAACCCATAAAACCTTTCCAAAGATGAACGAAGGTCTTATGGGTTTGGAACGACATGAGGGTGAGTAATTAATGACAGAATTTTCATTTTTTGGGTGAACTATCCCTTTAAGATTTATACGGTCATGTGAGAGTTGTGTTGCTAAACGTGTCGTCTGTTGTACAGATGCTGTCCTTCATGTATGCCCACCTGACGTTCTTCCATCAAGGTTATGATCTGTTCAGTGAACTACAACCCCTCATGAAACAACTGACCGGACAGGTACATCATATCATATCGTAAGATCTTTGGAAACTTGAGGTTGTAACTGCGACAGAGAAAAACATTTCCCATCTGATATTATTAGCCGTTCATATGCCCGCCTCCTTCCTGGCGGATCCAAACAAAGCGCTCGACCCAAACACCGCACATGTTCTTTTATGTGATGTGTTTCCATGCATGATACGAGGTGATGGACTGTCGCTTGCTGTATCTGAACAAATAAAGTGCACAGAGAGTCTATTACAGTTCCTTTCCTCAACTTCCCCTATAGAAAAGAAACATAAGTGGTGTTTTCTAAGGCAAGTTTCACTAGTACTATTGGTTACGCATAGGGTTAGCGATTTAAACAAACCCTTAGCCTTTACTAAAATTTGACAAAAACGATTTAGCAGATACAAAATCGTCAGCAAGTCATTTGAACATCTCCTGCTAATGACAACATGAGCCTCTTCATTTACTCACAATTTCTGCCTGATAAAATAGAGCTTATCTCAACTATGAAAATGTATATGGAGTTGCATATGGCCCGTTTTATTACATGACTTTTCCAGGTCTAGAAATCACACTTAAAATTAGACTTCCTCATTTATCCAGGTTTGCCAAGAATCCTGGTTCTTCAAAAGCAATCAAGCAGTTGTTGAGGAGATTATCTTGATTTGTAGTTGTTTAGAAGCTTGTTTTGTCTTGTTTTAAATCATTATTTCATCAACTTTGCAGTCTTGACCTTTCTATTTGAGAAAGCATGATCTGATGAGCTTGTTGAATAGGAAGTTAATTTATTTGGAAATATGGAACGGTGAAATCACCAGTTTCAGTTCTAGAGGTAGTTCATTTACTGGATAATACTATAGTAACATCCACTGATATATTAATGTTAAAGACCTAAACTTGGTAATAATCCACATTTTTAAAGTTGGATTGATGAAGTCCTTCAGTGTAGTGGAATATTCCCATAAACAAGTTTGGATTTGGCGATCAGAAAGATTCTGAATGGCTGAGTTTTACTGTTAGAAGCGCTCTTGAATTTGTTTAGCAGTGTGTAGTGGTGGTGAAGCAGTGTATTATGGTCCATCATCATCTTGGGATATGGGAAAATAATGAGGCAAGAGTGGTTTTCCGTCCAGATGTAAGAAACCAGACCATCTTCCGATCACATGACTTTGTGTTTAAAGTGGTTTTTCACTGGCAGTCGTGCCTTTAATTCCAGTTTTATAAAGTTCAGTACAGTTGGGTGAAGGCGGCGTCTTGAAAACCTTCTTTGCCTTATATATTTGCCTTTTTTTTTTTTAATAAAGCAGAATTTTTTAAATATAATAAGCACCTTCTTCATAGGTCGACCCAAATTGCTCTGACTCCAGATTTCTCTTCCTGTCTTCATGCATTCAAGCCATTTTTCATGTCTGTCTTTCAGCTGGATCAGCTGGTGATCGACTCTGCAAAAGAGAGGAAAGATATGGAGATGAAACACTCGACTATTCAGCATAAGGTACAAGAGCTCCTCCAAACATTAGTAACCCACAAACTCCTAGCCATGGCACACTATACAGGGCCAGAAAATATTTGTTATTTAGAGCGACAAATGTCGAGTTTTTACTGCAGATGAGGCTTTGCAGCACACTGATGAAAACTGACACCAAGCTACAAAATCATGTTGTTGATGCTTTTTGAAACAGAATATCCTTCCCTACTCTCCTCTCTTGGGGTTTGACCTTTTGAAACGATCTAAAGTACACAAAGTGAAGCTTCTGCCTGATATACTGTGCACGGGTTTATGAATAAAGTAATAAAGTTGCTGTTATTACAGTAGAGCAGTTCATCTTTCAGTATTAAAGCTGAGCATGATCCTCACATATGACGTGCAAGTGCGTTTTATGTAGTTGATACCGATTCTGCTGAAATGTGATTATTTTTAGCACAAATTTGCAAATTACCTCTAAAGGTGCGGTGATATTTATGAAATCAGGAATTTCTATCAAATTTGATTCAACATCCGATTCAACAAAACAGCCCGATTGGAAATCTACATTGGCAAATTTTTCTGCAAGTTCGAGAATTTTGAGGGACTTCCGATGACAAAATTCGGTGAAATTCTCAATTTCACAAAAACAAAATGTTGCAGTGTGGATTTCGAATCTGGTTCAGTTTTGTTGAGCATTGAACAGTTAACCCATAGAAAGCAGCTTGGTTTTGAAGTGACCTCTGTGTAGGGGTGTGTGATATTTATCGGCTACGATAATGTCGTAATTGTTGTTTTAACAATGTGCAAGCTGCCAGTATGCAAAAAACATGTCGTGAATATCCGAAAGCATTCATTGTGTGATAAAGCTTATTAGAATGCAGTTAAAATGCCCAGATACTGTAATTCAAGTTATGAAAGTAAAAAATACTAAGTTTTAAAACAATACGTTTTTTTTCTTCCTTTCAGCGCATGAGCGCAACACAATGGTGTGTTTTTTTTCTTTTTTCTGTTTCGCTAATGAAATTAGTTGCAAACTAAGCTGGAGCGGAACATTTGCGCATCTCAGAGGAACACCGTGATGTTTCGTTCCTAATGAATCTGTTTTTTAACGAATCACTTGAGTCAATGATTTAATGATCTATTGACAGCCGCTTGCTTTATTTCTAAATGAATCAGCCTTTTTGAACGAATTGTTCGAGTGAATCATTCAATGACTCACTCATTAAGGCAGGGATTTGCCGCCACCTACTGGCCATTTTAGTGTCATATTTATTTATCCATGACAGACATAAACCAGCCAAGGTATCAGCATAAAAACACGCTCAGAATATTGCAAGCAAGTCGGTGCCGATAGTTTTGTGGGCAGTGCACCGACATGTTGTGCTACAGGCGTCCCGAGTTCGAATCCCGACTCGAGGACGTTTCCCGATCCCGCCCCATTTCGCTTCCTGCGAGCTCTGATCTGTCCTATCATAATAAAGGCAAGAATGCTAAAAATAAGAATATTGCAAGCAAAATATTGTTTAATTGTTATCGAAAAAATCCAAGAATATATAATTATTCATCAATATCGCATCCTACCTTGGTGTGAATCGTGCTTCAATACACTGTAGACAAATGTTTGCCAATATTTCAAAATACCAATTGAAATGTCTTTGTTTAACATTTTATGTCCTGGAGACGCTTCATAAAACATTGTTAGTGTATATGCATCTATCTCGCCATAAGGAGCGCTTACTTTACTCTGTCTCTCTATTTTTATTTTCCTCCTCTCTCACTCTCATTCTCATTCTCTCTCTCTCTCTCTCTCTCTCTCTCTCTCTCTCTCTCGCTCTCTCTCTGGCTGTATCAGCAGTTGTTAACCTGCTCTCTCTTCTTTTCTGACTGTTCATATGAGGCTGTGCTGCAGGTGAGTCTGTCTCTTCTGCCTGTCCGTCTGAACGCTGCATGAATCACCATGACACAGATGCCTGCATTAATATCGTTCATTAAACATGCACTTTTATGTCAGTATGTAATCAAAGCAAAGGGTTGTAATTTGATTGTAAAAACCTGTAAGAAGTTTGTTAATCACTATTGTACTTGAAGAAGAAAATTCTCCAAGCAGAAGCGAACCAAAGCGCACCGTCGACAGTCTAAATGTTTAATGCTCTGCTGGGATTGGTGGATCCAACACATGAGCCACAGTTAATGAATTCATTCATCGACCACACACACACACTAGAGCTTTCCTGAAGGGGAGGAGCCAGCAATAGATACCAAGGCTAATACTAGACTCAGTCTGCATATACATGGACGTACATAAACAGACATAGTGCGTAGAGGCTCAGTGATGGTAGACGACCCTGACGGGACAGTCACAGTAATGTTTGGAAGTTAGATGCAGCGTCACTGCTGACACACACACACACACACACACACACTCACACTGCTGTGTTCGGCATGAAGATCTTCAGCAGGTTTCACTATGTGTGGTATCTGGTGAGTCAGTCATGTTTTTTAGTTCATGTTCTTTGTTTCTTTTTGCATTGATCAAATTCTATGGCTGGTAACACTGTTTGAATGAATATCATTTTAATGTTTTATAACAAATATGGATGTCCGATATGATAATGAGATATTTTATTTTATTTTATTAAGCTATTTTTGAAGAATAATTTCAGTTTAATAACTCCAAGAATGTCTGGTTTGTAAACATCAAGTAAAATACAATAAGATATATATATAAATAAATAAAGAATTATTTAAGAATCTTTAAAAATGACAGCCTTTTAATGAGACTTTTTTTTTCTGTTATAACCATGACAGTTATAAACTTGGAAAAAATTTAATTATGCTCATCTCAGAATTTGTAAAATTCTACTTAAGAATTATTTAAAAATATTTAAGAATTTCAGCCTTTTAATGAGACTTTTTACTTTGCAACAGTTATGAGACTTATAGACTTAATTTGTTTCATTGCAAAAACTGAAAATATGTTAATTATATCTGGTAGTAAAAAATAATTGTTCTTTTTAAAATTAAGTAAAAAAATATAAGTATTTATAATCTAAAGGAAAGAGGTTGCTCTGTACTTTAATAACAGCTGTAGCCCCATTCTTTGGTCCTGGCACCCTAAATATATTAAGCGGCCCGGCTCGCGTATCAGATCAGGTTACGGAAACCAAATCTGCTTTTTAATAACAGTTGGTGCTGTCGTGTTGCTCGCCTTACTGTAAACATACAAGCTAAGGGTCATACTGAAGGTCATGGTCAGTAGTTCACTTTGAGGTGATTTTTTTTTAAAAATGGATCCCAAAAAAGTGAAAGAACCCAGTTCCGTTAGTGTTCACACTGTTACTGTTCGTGAAAGTGGATTCAGTTCTCATTTCAGCCCACTTCAGGTCTCAGTCCACTTTCCATTCACACTGCAGATTTTTGTAACTCTGAGCGTAAATATTATGAATTCTAATATTAATTCCTAATATTTGTCTTTTGCTGTTTATTTATTTAAACAAAAAATAATACAATGTAAATAGTGCAATAGTTACATATTTCTGCAACATTAATAAGGCTGTCCACATAAACCCTCAGGTTATTATTTTGATAACTGAAATATGACCTTTGGAGTTTCTTTGTGTGTTTTACAATAACATTTTTGGTAACACTTTACATTATGGTCTTATTTGTTAACTAATTTGCATAGTTAATGCATTAGGTATCATGAACTAACAGCGAAAAGAAAGTTTTTACAGCATTTATTAATCTAAATTCATGTTGATTTATAAATATGCTGTTTTAATTTGCATTCGTTCATAAAAATAACACTTTTAAAATTTAAAATAAAAAAAATGTATGATTTGTATATACAAATGAACAAAAATCCTAGATTAATAAAACTTGTAAAAGTATTGTTCACAATCACTTCATGATACCTAATGTATTTTACAAATTAAACCTTAGTGTAACTGTATTTATTATCAAGTACTGTAAACTATTATTTATTTATGTATGTTAGAGCTGTCAGACGATTAAGCGCAATTAACTACATCCAAAATAAGTATTTGTTTACATAATGTGTTTACTGTGTATATTTATGTATATATAAATACACACAAATGCATGCATAATTTTTTTTTAAATAATAAAAAAAATAAAACTGAAATATGTACATACTTGTTTAAGTGTGTGTGTATATATATATATATATATACAAAAAAAACTTTAATTTTGCATGCGACTAAACATGATTGATCCTTTGACCGCAAATGTATTTTATTTATTTATTTAAAGCAAAATATATAATATTTAATGCAAAATTCATGCTAATAATTCTCAACCCCCTGAAATGAACCAAAGCTGCCCTTGTTTGAGTTTTCTGTAGGTCACTTTGAATAAAGTGTCTATTAAACGGTTAGTTGGTTGACTGGGAGTCTTACGGTTTGTGGGTTCTGTTCTCCGCTGTACACCGGAGATGTGATGTAAGATCTGTTAGTAGTGCGGTCTAGAGCAGATCAGACTGGATTCAGGCTGTAAACTAACCTCCTCTACTAGTATGTCACTCTTATCTGTGTTCAGCTGCTTGAGGTTTCACAGACAAAAACGCAGGATCCAGTGACCCTCTAGTGTTACTTTAGCTCTGCTAGTCTGAGCTCAGCCAGGCTTGACTTAACTAGTCTGAGCTCAGCCGAGCTCACATGACATCTACAGGAAGCAGGGACCTTAGATTGTTCTTGAGGTGAACAAGACCCAGTGGCCAGAGCGGCATATTAGGATTTCGTGCAGTACTGTGATGTTATGTCCACTGCGCTAGGGCTGGGTAAACAAAATATTGATTTCTCGATTGTAATTGATTCTCATTTTTACGAAACTATATCGATTCTTAAATCCCAAGAATAGATTAGTCTAGCCTGTTTTCATTTAATCACAGTAAAGGGACCTTAGATTGTTCTTGAGGTGAACAAGACCCAGTGGCCAGAGCGGCATATTAGGATTTCGTGCAGTACTGTGATGTTATGTCCACTGCGCTAGGGCTGGGTAAACAAAATATTGATTTCTCGATTGTAATTGATTCTCATTTTTACGAAACGATATCGATTCTTAAATCCCAAGAATAGATTAGTCTAGCCTGTTTTCATTTAATCACAGTAAACTTTGTGCTTTGTTACTTTTGATATGAAACACATTCTCAGATTTCAAATGCTGTCCATTTTATTACAATATTCAAACAATAAATGCCGTTTTGGAATTGTTTAATGGGGAGTGACCGATCGCTGTAGCGCCTCAGCTTCTGCTTTAATAAGCACAAAATAAACAAGAATAAACATACGAAGGTATGTAAAAAAAAAAAAAGAGTACAACTTACCGAAATCTCATGGAATCGCTCAATCAGTGTTTCAACCACGTCAATATAACAGCTTGTAAACAGTAGCTATGTTTCCGTAACAGTTTTAATACGCATTTTAAAGTATCACATCAGAAATGAGTGATGGGAATGCCAAATTTCGAATAAAAATCCCTTAATTCCCAAAAAAAGTTTTTACGCTTGCTTGAGGTGGTTTTTGACTTGTGCGAGAAAGGGTTAATGCGAATAATGGAAGATGGAAATACATTTGCTGAACAAATTCTACTATGTGCATAAAAAAAGTCATGTGACTTTGCGCGATGGGACGGCAAAACCTGAATAACCAGCGGACCGATCTTGTTGCACAGCATCTGAAATGTTGTTATGGTCATTCGATTTTGTTTAGTTGTCTAATGTTTTTTTCTTCAGAATCATGAGAGAACCACAATTAACTTCCATTGGGGAAAAAAAAGAAAAAACAAACAAAACTCAATTTATCCA
Source organism: Sinocyclocheilus rhinocerous (assembly GCF_001515625.1). Taxonomy (NCBI): domain Eukaryota; kingdom Metazoa; phylum Chordata; class Actinopteri; order Cypriniformes; family Cyprinidae; genus Sinocyclocheilus; species Sinocyclocheilus rhinocerous. The sequence goes on from NW_015666542.1 coordinate 1,361,504, forward strand.
GAATCATGCAGTTCTATTTTGCACACAGCTCTTAAAGAGTCCAGTTTTTATGTAGACTATTGATTTTTGCTCATTTCATTCATTTTAAAGTATCGCATCAGAAATGAGTGATGGGAATGCCAAATTTCAAATAAAAATCCCTTAATTCCCAAAAAAAGTTTTTACGCTGGCTTGAGGTGGTTTTTGAAAGGGTTAATGCGAATAATGGAAGATGGAAATACATTTGCTGAACAAATTCTACTATGTGCATCAAAAAAGTCATGTGACTTTGCGCGATGGGACGGCAAAACCTGAATAACCAGCGGACCGATCTTGTTGCACAGCATCTGAAATGTTGTTATGGTCATTCTGAAGTGCCCGAGCAAAGCCTGTCGTAAAAAGTTTTTACGCTTGCTTGAGGTGGTTTTTGACTTGTGCGAGAAAGGGTTAATGCGAATAATGGAAGATGGAAATACATTTGCTGAACAAATTCTACTATGTGCATAAAAAAAGTCATGTGACTTTGCGCGATGGGACGGCAAAACCTGAATAACCAGCGGACCGATCTTGTTGCACAGGATCTGAAATGTTGTTATGGTCATTCTGAAGTGCCCGAGCAAAGTCTGTCGTATTTCTGCATAATTGCCTTACACGACTGCATTCCCAAACAGCAGCATTTGGCAGCATTTATTTTGTTTCGTCTGCTCGCTCTGAGGCGCAAGTAATTTATTATATATTAGTAATTTGTCATCATTTACTCACCCTCATGTCGTTCCAAACCTGCAGACGTTTCTTTATGTTGAACACAAAAAAACAAAAACAAAAGAGATTTTGAAGAACCAAACAGTTGTTGGTCCCTTCCAAGGAAATACTATGGAAGTCAGTGGGGTCCATCAACTGTTTTAATTAAAGGGTTAGAGCTGTAACAGATCTGACAGAGGCTGAGATCAAGTATAATGTTCTTCTTGTGATCTTCATGTAATGTTTGTTGTAGCCAAGTACTTCATTTTACAAAGCTTTTATCATCCACGTATCGTCCATTAAGCAATCGTATTTCTGCATAATTGCCTTACACGACTGCATTCCCAAACAGCAGCATTTGGCAGCATTTATTTTGTTTCGTCTGCTCGCTCTGAGGCGCAAGTAATTTATTATCTATTATATATTAGTAATTTGTCATCATTTAATCACCCTCATGTCGTTCCAAACCTGCAGACGTTTCTTTATGTTGAACACAAAAAAACAAAAGAGATTTTGAAGAACCAAACAGTTGTTGGTCCCTTCCAAGGAAATACTATGGAAGTCAATGGGGTCCATCAACTGTTTTAATTAAAGGGTTAGAGCTGTAACAGATCTGACAGAGGCTGAGATCAAGTATAATGTTCTTCTTGTGATCTTCATGTAATGTTTGTTGTAGCCAAGTACTTCATTTTACAAAGCTTTTATCATCCACGTATCGTCCATTAAGCAAAACGTTGGCTTCATGTGGCTAATAATTACTGTATTAAGATCTGAAAAGCTCAGTTCAACACTGTTGTCGTGCTCAGGACTTCTCAAATGACGACACCAAGCTGGAGTACAATGTGGACGCAGAGAATGGGATCGTCATGGAGGGATATCTGTTTAAGAGGGCCAGCAACGCCTTCAAAACCTGGAACAGGTCTGGGACAAGACTTAAAATCGTACTGCGTCCGCTTACACAGTAACTAGTTGCTAAATGCGTTTTCTTTGCAGGCGGTGGTTCTCAATTCAGAACAATCAGCTAGTGTACCAAAAGAAATTTAAGGTGAATATAAGAAGAACCAACAGTAATTTCTAACTCCAGCTGTGTGTTTAGCACTCATTTTGGCATTTTTATTTCAGGATAACCCTACGGTTGTGGTGGAGGACTTGAGGTTATGCACCGTCAAACACTGCGAGGACATCGAGCGCAGATTCTGCTTCGAAGTGGTTTCTCCAACAAAGTGAGTTGAAGCACACAGTTCTGATTCTCATATCTGTTATGATTCGTTTTTGCAAGGAACACAAGTCACACGTTCACTATTTGAACACAATCATTTAAATGTGCTACTTTTCTGTTAATTTAAATGATAAAGTGTAATTTCTGTGATGCAATTATCTGTAAATATAATTATAATGGCTGAGATTGTGGAAATTGTTGGTCATATATAAAATACAAATCGTAGGCGTTACATTTGTTACAAATGTTACATCACTTGTAACTAGTGTTTTTGTGAAACTAGTTTATTTGTAACCAAAACCAAAACTATTAAAATAGTTTTCAGTAATTGCTATAAAGCTGACTTAAAATAGTTAAAATAAATTATAAATAATTTTTGGTAACACTTTATTTTAAGGTGTCCTTGTTACACGCTACATGTACTTACTATTATAATAATTATAATAAATTATGCATAATTACATGGAAGTAACCCTAAGACAAACCCTAATCCTAACCCTAACCATATAGTAAGTACATGTAGTTAATTAATATTACTCAAGTACTTAAATGTATAATTACACTGTAACAAGGACATCTTAAAATAAAGTGTAACCTTGTTATTTTATAAATACTAAAAATAAAAAATATTAGATAAAAAAAAATAGAAGTGTTGCCGAAATGTAAGTACTAAAATGACTGAAACTGAAATCGGTTAAAAAAAAAGGAATGAAAACTAATGAAAACAAAAAAGCATGTAACAAAACTACTAAAATTAAAATGAAAATTGAAAGTGTAATAAGAAAAGTTAATTCAATAGTATAAAAAAGTAAACTTTACTTTACAAAAGTACTTTAAAAAAGTAGTCCAGTATATTAATATGTAAAATTTTTCCAAATCTGTCTTTTGTCTTTTTTACAGTACAAATACCTGAACATCCATTAAAAATAAAACGCATAAAAATTTTACGTTCAATTTCTTGTTTCTAGAATATATTTTGAAATATTATTTTTCTAACCAGTTTTGCAAACTGTTTCTGTTTTTAATCATAGCATGAATAAAATGTCATAGCTTAGGCCAAAAATGAATGAATGAATGGAGTTTGATATGTATTTTATGTATTTAGAAGTAAGGTTTATTTTTCTCAACCCTTTTCATATGATTGATGTTGTTTCTGTTAAAGGAGCTGCATGATGCAAGCAGACTCTGAAAAACTCCGACAAGCCTGGATCAAAGCCGTCCAAAACAGCATCGCCACAGCCTTCAGAGACAAAGCAGAGGACGCCGAGGTAGCGCAGCTTCTCTCTCATCCGGCTATAGTTCATGCCGCACTACAGGCGCCTTGCTAACAGTGCGATGTGTTTGGCAGAAGATGGACGGGAAGTCGTCCACATCGACGGGCAGCCTGGACTCGGCCGGCGAGGTGAAGGAGAGGAGTCTGAAGGGCGAGAGCGCGCTGCAGAGGGTCATGGGCATCGGCGGGAACAGCATCTGCTGCGACTGCGGTCAGCCGGAGCCGCGCTGGGCCAGCATCAACCTGGGCATCACGCTCTGCATCCAGTGCTCAGGCATTCACAGGTGTGTGTGTATGTGTGACAGAAGATATCCGACAGTGTGTTGTGTGATTTATTAACAATACTGGGTTTTTTTTGTTTGTCAGGAGTCTTGGCGTTCATTTCTCGAAGGTCAGGTCTCTGACGCTGGACACGTGGGAGCCTGAGCTGCTCAAGGTGAGTCGTGACGAACATACGGATGGAAACAAACTAACTTCAGTCCAGATGCTGCCGACCTTCGGAGAACATCAGCAGCTCTTTCATCTCGTACGCCGTGAATTCAGAGATGCTTTTCTGACACGCTGAGCATCGGTGTAGCGAGTTTTGTTTTTCTGTTCAGATGTCTTCATTTAAGAAACAGATTTGATTATAAAAATTATTTCTCAGGTTTTTTTTTCCTCGTTCCAAAGTGGTCCAGCTTTCGAATAATAATAATAATAAACCTTCTTCAGTTCTTATATATGAATTAATAATGCTGTTACTTTTTGTATAGCTGATGTGTGAGCTGGGAAATGGTGTCATAAATCAGATCTACGAGGCTCGGCGAGAAGAATTAGGAGCCAGGAAACCACAACCAGGAGATCCCAGGTACTGCACAGGAATTTAATTTAATTTAATAAAAAAAATTTTTATTGAATTTATTTAATTTTTTTTGTTCATAAATATAGATTTTAATATGTAATTGGAAATTAATTGTTTTATTACGCAAGAATGCATAAAATTGATTAATAGTGACCGTAAAGTCATTTATAATGTTTCAACATTGTTAATAATAATAAATGTTTTTTTGAGCAGCAAATCAGCATATTAGAATGATTTCTGAAGGATCATGTGACACTGAAGACTGGAGTGATGATGCTGAAAATTCAGCTTTTTGAAATCGTAATAATTTTTCACAGTATTACTGTATTTAAAAAAAAAAACATTTATGTTTTATAAAAAAATAAAAATAAAAACTCTTACTGGACACAAACTTTTGAACAGTAGTTTGAACATGTATGTAAGATTTTTAATGTTTTTTAGTTTTTTTAAGAAGTCACTTCTGCTCACCAAGCCTGCATTTGTTTGATCCGAAATACAGCAAAATTATGAAATATTAAATTTTAATATTTTATTATTTTATTAAAATAACTGTTTTCTCTTTGAATATATTTTAAAATGTAATTTATTCCTGTAACGTAAAGCTGAATTTTCAGCATCATTACTCCAGTCTTCAGTGTCACATGATCCTTCAGAAATCATTCTAATATGCTGATTTGCTGCTCAAGAAACATTATTCAAATATTTTTTTCTATAGGACTATCATAATGCGTGCGGTAGAGGGTTAAATATGTTATTATTTTATTAAAATAACTGTTTTCTCTTTGAATATATTTTAAAATGTAATTTATTCCTGTAACGTAAAGCTGAATTTTCAGCATCATTTCTCCAGCTTTCAGTGTCACATGATCCTTCAGAAATCAGTCTTAATATGCTGATTTGCTGCTGAAGAAAACAAAATCATTATTATTATGATGTTGAAAACAGCCGAGTAGAATTTTTTCAGGATTCTTTGATAAATAGAAAGTTCAGAAGAACAGCATTCATCTGAAATAGAAATAGTTTGTAACATTATAAATGTCTTTATTATCACTTTTGACAAATTCAAAGCATCCTTGCTAAATAAAAGTATTAATTTCTATAATTTCTTATAAAAATGTTCTATAATTTCTATAATATATATACTGTCTTCAAGCTCAATGGTATAGTGTATAATGTTACAAAAGCTTTTTATTTCAGATAAATGCTGATCTTTGGATCTTTCTATTCATCAAAGTATCCTGAAAAAATATTGATTTGACTGTTTTAAATATTGATACTAATAATAATAATCAGAACTGTTTATTGAGCACTTAATCAGCATATCAGAATGATTTCTGAAGGATCATGTGACACTGAAGACTGGAGTAATGATGCTGAAAATTCAACTTTACGTTACAGGAATAAATTACATTTTAAAATATTTCCAAATAGAAAACAGTTATATTAAATAGTAAAACTATTCCACAATTGGACTGCTTTCGCTGTATTTTGGATCAAATAAATGCAGGCTTGGTGAGCAGAAGAGACTTCTTTCAAAAACAGTCTTAGTAGTGATGGCAGTAGATCTCAAGTTTGAGATTTTAGAAAAGTAATCTTTCAGAATGCAAACCAAATGACAGATCAATATCATGTGGATTTTTATTTTAGTTTAGTCCTGTTGCATAAAGCTTGCATGGTTCATTTTATACAACAGCGTGTCTGTAACGTGTTGCTGGTTTCAGAGATAGTACACAGTATAGTAAAGTTAAACGTGGAACAAGAAAACCCAAGATGACTTTCTACCATTACTAATGAAAAACTAAATGCATGTTGAGGTGAGAAAGCTGATCACTTGTGTCTCCTCAGGCATGAGGTGGAGGCCTACATCAAAGCCAAGTACGTGGAGCGCAGGTTTGTGCAGAGACGCTCCGAAGACGAGACCAGACAGAAGGTTTTATCACTGAGTCAACAGGATAAACGTCTCAGCGGCAGCTCTGAAGCTCGATCTGGACCGTCAGCATCAACAGCGTCTGCCTCCTCAGGTGAGAGGATCGTCACGTCTGCTTCTGCTGCAGCTTTACCCTCTGCTGGCTCCCTTTAACCTTTGCTTGTGGCCCGTTTACTTGCTGGTAACCTCCGAGTGATGTGTTGGGATCAGCTAGACGGAGGTTTGAACTGGTTTGACTCTGTGTTTCTGCTCCTCTCTGTGTCTGTGTGTGCGATCCTAACGCTGCTCTGGGCTTTTGTGTTGCTGAAGCGAGCCACGAGTCTCTCTTCTGTGGACATGAGCTCGATTCTCTCTTCTCCTACTTTAACTCCTCCGCCAGGCCCTGCTGTCGTAAGTACAGCTGTGTGTGTGTGTCTCCCGCAGAACTCACAGCGTCACAGCTGCATCACTTTCATTTCACCAGTGGGAATTTGAATTGAATCGAATCCAGGGTTATTATAGTAGGCTTAAACTAACCTAAACTCAACTCAACTCAACTCAACTGATATAAAAAATTAAATAGTAAAATAGACTAAAATTGTTACTTGTTAACTGAAATAAATAAAAGCTTGTTAACAAGGCAACATTTATCATTTTCATTTAGTTTAACGTGTTTTACTAAAACTAAATGAAAATAAAATTAACAAAAACTATATAGACATTTAAAAACAACAAGACCAAAATAATAATAAGTTAATAAAAATGTCAAAAACACAACAAGATTAAATCTTTAACAAAAAATAACGAAAGCAGAAAATTACAAAATAAAATCTAAATAATTTGGTTAATATCAAAATATAATAGTATTTTGACTAATTAACTATTTTTGTTTGGTTTTATTTTCTTTTTGATAAATTTTTGCTTTTTTAAGGGGGGGCGGGTTCTTTTGTAGTTTTTGTTTTGTTGTTTTGTGTAGTATTTAGCTTTTTGTTTTGTTTGTTTTTTTATTTTATTTTTTGTTTAGTTTAGTTTTTTTATTTTTACTTTGATTTTCTTTTTGTTTCATTTTTTCTTTTTGTTTTGTTGTTTTGTTTATTTAAGGGGGTTCTTTTATATGTTTTGTTTTTGTTTTGTAGTAGTTTGCTTTTTTGTTTGTTTGGTTGGTTTATTTTTTATTATTCTTTTGTTAATTTTTTATTTGTGTTTTTTTGTTTGTTTTTCGTTTTATTTGTATGTTTTTCTGCTTTGTTTTGCTTTTTGTTTTGTCAACTTACAGCAACTAATTGTACAAAATAATTTATATTTCTTTTAAAATAATACGTGCTTTACATTTAAATGCATCACATTACAGGAATATTATGGATTATGAATGCTGTTTTATTTTGATCTTAAAAAACACAACAAAACCTTTAAAAAAAGTTTATAAAAAATTTATATACAAGCTGAAAATTCAACGAGATTAGTCATACAAACATTTTAGACAAAATAATATATTTTCATGAATCATACTTAATTATAAACATAATTAATTAATATTATTAATTTTGACTAATTACACCTATTTATTGCCAATGATGTATTCGATCATGGGTTCTTTTGTAGTTTTTGTTTTGTTGTTTTGTGTAGTATTTAGCTTTTTGTTTTGTTTGTTTTTTTATTTTATTTTTTGTTTAGTTTAGTTTTTTTTTTTTTACTTTGATTTTCTTTTTGTTTTGTTGTTTTGTTTATTTGGGGGGGTTCTTTTATATGTTTTGTTTTTGTTTTGTAGTAGTTTGCTTTTTTGTTTGTTTGGTTGGTTTATTTTTTATTATTCTTTTGTTAATTTTTTATTTGTGTTTTTTTGTTTGTTTTTCGTTTTATTTGTATGTTTTTCTGCTTTGTTTTGCTTTTTGTTTTGTCAACTTACAGCAACTAATTGTACAAAATAATTTATATTTCTTTTAAAATAATACGTGCTTTACATTTAAATGCATCACATTACAGGAATATTATGGATTATGAATGCTGTTTTATTTTGATCTTAAAAAACACAACAAAACCTTTAAAAAAAGTTTATAAAAAATTTATATACAAGCTGAAAATTCAACGAGATTAGTCATACAAACATTTTAGACAAAATAATATATTTTCATGAATCATACTTAATTATAAACATAATTAATTAATATTATTAATTTTGACTAATTACACCTATTTATTGCCAATGATGTATTCGATCATGCACAATAGAATATTTTAAACAGGAAAACACAATAAATGCTTTTACTTTTAAATAATACATTTGTAATATGTCGATACATTTCTTTAACTGATTAGACAGGTTTCTTAAAAACTAAATTAAATACTGTCAGAGTGATTATTACAGCCATAAAACAGATTTAAAATTTCCCATAAGCACAAAACATCCACAAATGTGTTAGCTGTTTACTTTATAAAAGTCGAGATGTGAATCTGTCCATTATACATTATATTAAACTGTAATCTCTTAAAGTTATTAAAAATATACCATCACAAATTTCAGATATTGATTATATTGATTAATTACATTTTAGTTTTACTGAATTCCTCCATTTGATGTGTGTACGAACATGACAAATTAAATGTAGTACATTGAAAAACTGCTACTATTAGCGGTTATTTGATCTTCTTTGAAGTTCATATTCACATCAAATTTAGTTTTAAATTGAATTAAAATGAAAAAATGAAATTTGCTCAATCAACACCCTGCTGGCTTTCATCATCTCTCCATCACTTCAACATCCCATCATACATTTCCATTATCTTCTCCTTTGGACGTTTTTGTGCATTTCCATTAGGGATGCACTGAACGTTCGGCAACCAAAATTATTTGGCCGAAAATATCAAAAAGAAAAAAAACGGTGTTTTTCGGTGTACCGAACAATGACGTGACATGATCAAGCAGAGGCGTGCACTAATGCAGCAAACATGTCGGCAGTGTGAGCGTCACACAAATCACAATGATCACCATTTATTAGGGGTGTAACGGTACACGTATTCAATCCGGAAATTTTCAGTACGGGTCTTTCGGTTCAGTACGCATGTGTAGAAAAACTAAGAAATCATTACATTTTTTTTCAGGAAATTCAGACAATAAATGATATTTTGGCGCTCTTTGAATGGTGCGACAGATCGCTGTATAAAGGCTCTTTACCACTAGTTTTAACGCAAAATAAACATGAATGAACAAATCATGCCTCACGTAATCGCTCAATCAGTGTTTTAACCACGAAAAGACGTCAAAAAACAGCTTAACAAAATGTCACGTAGGATTTAATTTACCTCAGGCAAGTCATCAGTGTCCACAGCTCGTTATTTGCTAGAGAAATAAAGTCTAGAGAAGAGCATTTCGCAAAATATTATATGTAGTCATTATATTTTACTTTAGTGTTAGTGAAGTCTTTAATGTATGTTTGAATAAATCTTTTAAATAAACAAGTTGTGACAGCCACTGTGTAAATGATTATATTTCAGCAACAAATAGAAATTGTACAATTCAGAAGTTAATTTGTTACATGTTAGCATACAATTATTTAATTTTTTTTATTTGAGTTTTGATTATTATAGTTAAAAATAAATAGTAATTGAATTTAAGTTTGAGCTTTGTTGTTAATTGTAACCTTATAGTAATGTAAAAGGCCTCACTATAGTTACCATAAGCAGAGGTAGATTTTTTATTATTATTGAAAGAATATTTTAATTACAATTAAATTTATTTTAAGACCGATCAATTTGTTTAGTAATCGTCGTGTTTGTGTACCGTTACACTCCTAGTTTGCACACTGTATCACAGGAGAGTGTGTGTGTAAGTGTCTCTCTGTTTGACAGTGAAAAGCCCAGACGGTGACGTGCAGAAGCTGGCAGATGGAAGCAGAGAGACGCTGAGCTCGAGCTCTTCCTCCGGCGCGCTCAACGACTCAGGTCAGTCTGATCTCCCTCGGCACGAGCAGAGCAGAAGCTGTCCTGTAGTCTTCAGCTGTTCCTGACTCTGATTGTGTGGTTGTTCTGGTTCAGACGGCCCAGAGCTGCACATCTCCGAGCCTCAGGAGGAGTGCTCTGGGAAAGGTCTGGTGGTTTCCTGCGAGCCGCAGCAGCCGACGCCAGGCCTGCAGCTGTTCTGGGCGTCTTTCTGCCGCAGTCTGCCGGACATGGCCGAAGCGCTCGCTCATGGAGCAGCAGTCAACTGGACCAACGCCGACGAGCAGAACAGGACGCCGCTCATGATGGCTGTACACGGGGTGAGCAGCCAGAGCCACTCACTCTCTCTCTCACACACACACGCCAGACCTGACACACTGGAGAAAAACTCACAGATGAACTAGCTCACTAGCTTTCTTCAGCAAATATTACACAAGTATTCTTCTGTGCGTGAGTGTGTTCGGGGTAGTATTTTGCTTTTTGTTTGGTTTGTTGTTTTGTTTAGTTTGTGTGTGTGTTTTGTTTATTTGGTGTGTTTTGTTTTCTTTTGTGTTTTTTGTTTGGTTTTTTGTGTTTTTAGTTTTTTCATGTTTTGTTTTGTTTTGTGTTTTTAGTTTGTTGTTTTGTTTTCTTTTGTGTTTTTAGTTTGTTGCTTTGTTTTCTTTTGTGTTTTGTTTAGTTTAGTTTTTTTGCATGTTTTTGTATTTGTTTTCTTTTGTGTTTTGTTTAGTTTAGTTTTTTTTGCATGTTTTTGTATTGGGTTGGTTTTGTGTAGTACTTTGCTTTTTGTTTTGGTGTTTTGTTTCTTTTATATTTGTGTTGTTTGATCTTTTTGTTTAATTGCTGTGTGTGTTTTGGGTTTCTTGTTTTCTTTGGTATTTTTTGTTTCAATTTTGTGTTGTGTGTAGCATTTTGCTTTTTTGTTTTTATTTTGTTTGGTTTGGTTTTCTTGGTTAAGTTTTGCTTTTTGTTTTATTTTTTGGGTTTTGTTTTCTTTTGTATGTTTTGTTTTGTGTAGTATTTCACTTTTTTGTTTTGTTTTTATTTTATTTTGTTTGCTTTGGTTTTGGCTTTGTTTCATTTGTTATTTTTGTTTTGTTTCTCTGCTTTGTTTTGCTTATTTGTTTTGTCAACAACAACTAATTGTACACAGTAGGTTATTTTATTCTTAAAATATTGACTGCTTCTCTTTCAAATAATTAATGCTCCTGGTTTTATCGTATGATTCATCAGTGCATGTAAAAATGTAAATATGAAATGCATCACATTACAAAAGTATTATGGATTACGAATGCTGTCTTGAAAGTGTCTGATGCGTTTATCACCTGTGTGTGTCTGTATCAGGGGTCTCTGGTCGCCTGTGAATTCCTGCTCCAGAATTCAGCCAGCGTCAATCAGCAGGACAATCTGGGCAGAGGACCTTTACATCACGCCACTATCCTGGGCCACACCGGGTCAGTTCTGCTCAGCACGCAGTTCTTCTTGTATAAATGTCTGCTGCGGTTTGTTTCTGACCCTTTGTTTGAATGTGCTGCTCATTTCTTAGTTGTGATTCCTGGTTTACTGTCATATATATTTTTTTCTGCTGCAGGCAAGTGTGTTTATTTCTAAAACGGGGAGCCAATCAGAACGCAGCAGATGTCGAGAATCAAACGCCGCTTTCAATCGCCGTCGAGGCAGCAAACGTTTTGTTTTCTTTTGTATGTTTTGTTTTGTGTAGTATTTAACTTTTTTGTTTTGTTTTGTTTTGATTTTATTTTGTTTGCTTTGGTTTTGGCTTTTTCATTTGTTATTTTTGTTTTGTTTCTCTGCTTTGTTTTGCTTATTTGTTTTGTCAACAACAACTAATTGTACACAGTAGGTTATTTTATTCTTAAAATATTGACTGCTTCTCTTTCAAATAATTAATGCTCCTGGTTTTATCGTATGATTCATCAGTGCATGTAAAAATGTAAATATGAAATGCATCACATTACAAAAGTATTATGGATTACGAATGCTGTCTTGAAAGTGTCTGATGCGTTTATCACCTGTGTGTGTCTGTATCAGGGGTCTCTGGTCGCCTGTGAATTCCTGCTCCAGAATTCAGCCAGCGTCAATCAGCAGGACAATCTGGGCAGAGGACCTTTACATCACGCCACTATCCTGGGCCACACCGGGTCAGTTCTGCTCAGCACGCAGTTCTTCTTGTATAAATGTCTGCTGCGGTTTGTTTCTGACCCTTTGTTTGAATGTGCTGCTCATTTCTTAGTTGTGATTCCTGGTTTACTGTCATATATATTTTTTTCTGCTGCAGGCAAGTGTGTTTATTTCTAAAACGGGGAGCCAATCAGAACGCAGCAGATGTCGAGAATCAAACGCCGCTTTCAATCGCCGTCGAGGCAGCAAACGCTGATATTGTCACGCTGTGAGTTGCCATTGCTGTTTGCTGTGTCGAGACATTTGTGTCAGACATAAAACATGAAGTGTGTAATGTGGTCTTGGTTTCTGTCTACAGGCTTCGGCTGGCCAAGATGAACGAGGAGATGCGTGAATCAGAAGGTCTGTACAGTCAGTCAGGTCAATATAACTCTAACAGCCCTACTGAAATGCAGTATCGGAAGTGTATGGAAGAGTTCATAAACTTACAGCTCAGAGACTCCTAACATACGGCGAAATCGCCACAACCTGAAGCAAACGCACAAAACCAGTGAATGTACACCGATATCACATGAAGCTGAGCTTCATTGGGCCCCAGGATGGGTTCATCTAGTCTAGTATTTTAATGTGAAGTTAACAATAATAGGACGTTGCTGCTGGAACATGTGCAATAACTAGTCGACGTGAAAACATGCACCTTATTTGCATTGTGTATGTTTGTCTTAAAACTGTCAGTCTGTAAGAGTAGTGTGATGAAAACTCGGCCCAGTCAGTGTATTCATGATCATTCCTGATATTAATCACTTCATTATACTTGAGGAAGTGTAGCAGTCTAAATCAAATCAGTATGTTTAGAAATACTACATTTATGTCTGTACAGTTCAGTATTAGTTCTGGATTAGGCAACACTGTATTTGACCATAGATAATATATCAGTAATTGTTATGAATGTATGTTTTGGTAACGATTACAGTAAAAAAAAAAAAAAAATCTATATTGAAAATCTATTTTAGCACTTTTTTTTTTTTTTTACTTAAAAAAAATATATATTTTATGTAGCAGCCTTTTGTTTAATGCAGATCAATTGAAATTTTACAGAAATTACATTACAGAAATAAAATGAGAAAATATTCACATTTAGCGTTAATTATATACATATGAATTCTCTAAATAATTCATTTATATAATTGTTAACAATTATACATTTTAATTTATTAATGAATATGTAAATTATATTGAATTCTTTTTTTATTAGATTTAAATGTTATTGTCTGTAAAATTGTATTTTATATAGATTTTTTAGCTGAAATATTTTAAGTAATTACAGTTTATGTATGTATATTACAAGGGAAATGTGACAGTCGGAATGTTGCTATACATATTATATTTAATTTAGCGTCTACGGAGCCCCGCACATGACATGCAAGAAAAAAAGTAATAAATCGTGAGTGCGATTTACTGATTCGTTCCCTCGATGTACTAAAACGTCCACACGATTACTAATTCGTTCCCTCGATGTACTAAAACGTCCACACGATTACTAAATCGTTCCCTCGATGTACTAAAACGTCCACACGATTACTAAATCGTTCCCTCGATGTACTAAAACGTCCACACGATTACTAAATCGTTCCCTCGATGTACTAAAACGTCCACACGATTACTAAATCGTTCCCTCGATGTACTAAAACGTCCACACGATTACTAAATCGTTCCCTCGATGTACTAAAACGTCCACACGATTACTAAATCGTTCCCTCGATGTACTAAAACGTCCACACGATTACTAAATCGTTCCCTCGATGTACTAAAACGTCCACACGATTACTAATT
>NW_015666542.1:1377325-1426935 GCF_001515625.1 Sinocyclocheilus rhinocerous
CACGATTACTAATTCGTTCCCTCGATGTACTAAAACGTCCACACGATTACTAAATCGTTCCCTCGATGTACTAAAACGTCCACACGATTACTAATTCGTTCCCTTGATTTGCTAAATCGTGCGCACAATTTACTAATTCGTTCTCTCAATTTATAAATCGTTTGCATGATTTAGCAAATCGAGGGAACGAATTAGTAAATCGTGCACACGATTTAGCCTACTATTTTAATATTTTTTCCCTGCATGCCATGTGCGGGGCTCCGTAAGCGTCAATGAATGTGCCAAATGAGTTCATCTAATCATTAGCTAGAGTTGTGGGACTGGCATCTGTCACAGAGGGGCGCAGTAGAGCTGGACTTTACTGCTGGTCACACAGACACATATGGAGCTTTGTTCAAAAGAGTTTCATTTTCTCCCTCCGTTTGGCGACAGGTGTTTCCCTCTTAGATTTTCACTCATTTTAAATGAGCTCTTTTAAACAAAACCTTTTAATTCAACACTTAAGCATCATATGGTTACTGCAATCTCTTTACTGAGCACAGTCTAAAAGCTGAGTCTCAGGTTTATTATTATGCAAATAAAAACATGAAGGTGTTTACAAGGTCGTAAGTGATGGAATTATAGTTTTGCAAATTATGAAATACTGTTCTATACCATGTTATATATTTGTGAGCAGCTCTCTTCATTTATCTGCTTTGTTTCTCTGTCACTGTTGGCACTGATTATTATTTTATGTGGTAATTTTGCCACAACTGCCAAACATCTGTATCTCTCACGTAACTCGTATTGAACCCAGAACGTTTCTTTAAACGGAAATGTTTGCTATTGACAGTATTTCATCAAAATGTGCTACTACATGCTAAATATCAATGTAAATAGTCAATAAACGTACTTCATATGCATCGTTTGGTGTCATGTGCTTTTCACCTCTGCATTTCCTCCTTTCCTCCTGCGATCTCCTGCTGAGTTTCTGCTCTGAAGTAGCACAGGTATGAGTTCATCTCTCTGTGTCTGTGCGAGTTTTGATTAGTCGTGTGTGTTCAGTGCTTGATGCAGGTAAATCGCACTCTGCTTCCTCCATAATCAAGCGGTTTTCTCTTTGCAGGAGATGAGACGTACCAGGACATTTTCCAAGACTTCTCGCAGATGGCATCGAACGACCCTGACAAACTCAACCGCTACTGAACAGATTTTGGATGGTATATCACACCACAACAACCTCCTTATAACTGCAGTTTGGGATTTTTTTTTTTTCAAAATCGGATTAAAATGAAATGTTTTCTTTGTGAAGTTTTGTCTTAGTTGATGATTGTCTTAATTTTTAATGAAATCAGTGTTGTCGCCCACAAAAATAATCTGGGTGACACCAGTTGAATTGTTGCTCTTTTTTTTTTTTATTGTAAATGTAGCTGAAACTATTTCATATAGGATTTAATTGATGAATCCATTGGCTGTATCTATATAGATTTTCAGATGCATATGTGTAATGTAATATTTAAGCCATAGGACTTCATTTAGGAAACGTGCCGAATGCATTTGTGTTCGTAAATGCGATTGGTTTTACAAACAAATTAATTCTGCTTGTGTGTTACAAATGAGGGGTTTTAGTAAATTGCATTGGTGTATGATTGTAGAGCGGAGATGAAACCATTTAAGTTTCCATAATATCAATTTTAAAAACTATACTTTCATTACGTCATTTACTTGTTCCTTTTTGAAAGTGAAAACTCGTTTTAGCATGAACACCCCACTTTCTTTATATGTCCCAATCGTGTACAAGTGAAGCCACAGTGTAAGGGGTGTAAATTGTGTATATTCTGTACATATGTCATCTTGGGCTGGGAAGTTTATTTTGTGGTACTTCAAATTGTTGTAATAAGCTCGTTTTGATGGATTTTTGTGCTTTTTTTGCCCCTGTATTCGTTCTGTAATCATCTCTGTATGATCCATGCAGTTTTTAAGATTATTTTATCCACTGCGAATGTCTGACTGAAAATCTCAAAATATATTATAAAATGTTTTCTCTACATTTTTTATAATGCCGCCTTATTCATTACCTAAGCATGTTAACATATTTAGCATTGATTAAATGTTATCAATATTTTTCTGTAATATATACGTGTGTGTGTGTGTGTGTGTATACACACATACACACGTATACAGTATATGTATGTAGATGTGTGTGTGTATATATATATATATATATATATATATATATAGATGTGTGTGTGTATATGCAAGTGCTATAACAAGTCTCAGTTAGCTTTAAGCAGTACATGTAGCAAGGGTTTTTGTAGCTAAGGATTGAGTAGGGCAGGTCATTCCACCAGGAGGGAACATTTAATTTAAAAGTCAGTGAAAGTGATTATATATATATTACAAGCGAAATTTGATAGTCTGAATGTTATTTTATAGATTTTACCATTACAGAAAGAAATAAAATTACTGTAATATTTATGTAATTAGAATGTATGTATATTACAAGAAAAAAAAAATTGACAGTCTGAATTTTATGAATATATTTTTTGATTAATTTATTATTCACTTATTTTTTTAAGATTTATTTTTGGCATTTTCACTTTTATTATGATAAGACAAATCAGAGTTGACAGGAAGCGAAGTGGGAGAGAGAGAGGGCAGGATTGGGAAAGGTCCTCGAGTCACGGTTCGAACTCGGGACCCCCGTAGTGCTTCGGCGCTATATGTCGGTGCACTGCCCTAAAGGCTATCGGTGCCAACTACCTACTTACTTGTTCTTTACATAAACCGCTTAAGAATTTTTTTAATCAAAATTCTAGCTTAAACCAGTAGTCTAACCCGTCTCGTTTCTACCTTACATTATCAGATTGTATGAAGAAGTTTCCCATGCAGGGGGGTTGCCATGTTTGTAATAACATCAGCCTCTGCCGCGGAGCTGAGCCCATGTAAACATTGGCACTGTCTCTCTAAAATGCGGCAGGCGTTCAGTCGCTCGTGATGGGATGACTTCATGCCCCTGCCAGCTGTGCACTGACTCACCTTTTCATATCATGCGCGTTTATAAACTGAGAACATTACCCTTCACACTGCCTCAGGAGATTTATTTATAAACCTTGTAAAATAAGAAGGCTCAAGCCATGCATTATGGTTATCACTAAGCTTAAAGCCAAAGTGAATGGTGACTCTTAGAATCAGTGCTTCTGGGAAGTCATTCAAGTAATGTAGAAAACAAAAAAGTGTTAAGCACTAAAATTGTTGCAAGTGAAAGTGTGTCAATCAATTACCATATTGACAAATTTCATTGGCTTATATCTGCCAAATGAGTGAAAAATTATGGTCAGATCGTTAGATTTTCAATTCAACTGAAGCCTAATAACTTTAAGTCAAACCAGCATTTTCTCTCAAAAACTCCTGTCATCACATGCACACAATGACTCTTGGGATGGTTTGGGCTGTGAAGGAGCCATCTGTTATATCCTTAATGGCCCATGAAACACAAGATGTGTTTCGAGGCCACGTCTGAAGCAGCCTTTGTGATGCATTTGGTCTTCGAATGCCGCCTTTGAATTGTGAAACGGCTATAGATTATGTAGACCAGTGATTCCCAATCCTGGTCCTGGAGAACCCCCGACACTGTACATTTTAGATGTCTACCTAATCAATCAGTCACACCTAATTCAACTCATCAGCTCATTAGAGAAGACTCGAAGACCTTAAATGTGTGTGTCATGTTAGAGAGACCAGACTGAAATCGCTGAACTGGTGCACTCAAGAAATTACGGCATTGAGCGCTTCGTAAAATCGAACATTACCGTATTGTCCCGAATATAAGACGATATTTTTTTCTTGGAAATACATCTGAAAAAACGCGGTCGTCTTATATTCAGGGTCTAGACTTTGACATGTCAATAATACACCCCCAACAATAGGTTGCGCCAAACACGCATAAAACGAGTGTACGTAACGATACGTAATGTAATGCGTGTTGTAATCAGGGTCGTCTTATATTCGGGCCAATACGGTAATTGTGGCCCGGGGAAGGGTGAGCGTATAAAACAAATCAAGCAATGTGGCATGGTTTTAAAAGTGAATGACTTGACGGTAGCGTATATGAAATAATGCTTATGTCATCATTTCCATGTGGCGATTGGTCAGATGATAAAGTCATTGCATTTTATTCAAGCTAGCGCCTAGCGTCTTCCAGGCATCTATCCTTCCTCTGCGGTCGGCTTCCCGCAGAGAGACAAAGAGCCACTGCTTGAGTCCTTTTCCCTCCATAAAAAAAATACATTTGCACAAAAACAAAGGCGGCAAGCTCCATTAATGTTACTATCCAACCCTCATCCTGACAAGCTGTCCTCAAGAGTTCCACGATAGTTAACTGTTATCTTAAACCTTTCCATACTTGTGAAAAAGCAAAAGCTACGGCATAAGATTGGGACTGCTAATGCTTCAATTCTGAAACGCAAGAAGCCAAACTCTGTCATAGCCTACTTAACATTAACATCAAGTGGAAAGTGTAGGAGCCAACCACAACCATTTTCACGGCCCACATTTGTTCCATCGCTCTGCTTAATGATTTCTTTGCCTAATGAACCGAAGTCTTCTCTCTTCTTTCCAGAAGTTGACCGTTCAGGATTGACTCATGAGTTCACTTTCAAAAAATCACTAGCATGCAGGCGTGGAGAATCTAAACAGTCTTTGTGGGATTGTTCCTTTGACTGTAATGATGAATGAAAGAGCTGTCAGCAACATACTTTCACACTGCAATCGTCCACCTAATGGCAGGAAAATTGTGGATGTTTGTTGCCCTATACCATCCATTTAGCCAACTCACTCGCATGGCTTTTCTATTACTCTACTCTCACTTCCCAGAATAGGGAGGCCCCTGTAGTTTCTCTCTCCAGTGGAGACACTTTTAAGAGCAGAGTCCCAAGGGTCTCATCAACTACACCTCAGTGCTTCGCCAGCGAATGGCTGGAAAATCTGCTGAATCCGTGACAGTGAATCTGGCTTCCAGCTGTGCTCAAAGAGAGAACTCCGACAGGTTAGCCCCTTCTCTCTTCTTTCCAGAAGTTGACCGTTCAGGATTGACTCATGAGTTCACTTTCAAAAAATCACTAGCATGCAGGCGTGGAGAATCTAAACAGTCTTTGTGGGATTGTTCCTTTGACTGTAATGATGAATGAAAGAGAGCTGTCAGCAACATACTTTCACACCGCAATCGTGCACCTAATGGCAGGAAAATTGTGGATGTTTGTTGCCCTATACCATCCATTTAGCCAATTCACTCGCATGGCTTTTCTATTACTCTACTCTCACTTCCCAGAATAGGGAGGCCCCTGTAGTTTCTCTCTCCAGTGGAGACACTTTTAAGAGCAGAGTCCCAAGGGTCTCATCAACTACACCTCAGTGCTTCGCCAGCGAATGGCTGGAAAATCTGCTGAATCCGTGACAGTGAATCTGGCTTCCAGCTGTGCTCAAAGAGAGAACTCCGACAGGTTAGCCCAGACCCTGACCAACACAAGAACCCTCTGTTGTGGAGGTTAATTCAATACGGCCCGAGAGTCTATCGGTGTCCAAAATTTCTTGGCACGGTCTGCTCTGGAAGAGTTTATTTTATTCGAGAAACACTGGACATAGAGACCCAATGAAACACACAGAGATTATTTCCCTCAAATTCAGAGCAATGTTAAAGATTAGGCCTGGTGGTCGCCCAGCAAAAACCTACTCCCTAGTTCCCTATGACGTGATATTGTAAACAAACTTGGGAATCTGCAATGGCCTCCACTAAAAAAAACAATAAAAAATGGCTTAATTACCTGACACAATTATCAGGCTGACATATGTAGCAGGTATTTAGTCATAGAATACACTGTGGCACTAAGATATCAAAACATTTTATGGTGCATTCTCCAAGCTTCATGTGCACCGATTTTCAATAATAGGCTACAAATGGCAAACTCCCCAACTTAATACTGAACTAGGGAGCAGACTGAGGAGCACCCAAAGACTGTCCGCTAACAGAAGCTTATCAGCTAGAATCATCTCTTATATAAACTCAATTCCTTTGGCGTAGTTCATGGGATGTTGGCATTGTAGACATGCAATCATGGTAACAAACGGTTTACTGTCAAACAAGTCCTTATCAGGATGGTTTGAAATAAATGACTTCAATTGTGGTTGAAATGAAAGAGCTGCGAGTGCTCTCAAGAGTCAAGGTATAAGGAATTAATAGGAATAAATGCATCAACAGAATTGACAAAAAACGACTTTCTAAAGAAGTTTCAAACTTGGCATATCTCCCATTGTCTGCTAAACTCACATTATTGTCGTAAAAGCCGGGCCTTTCAAACGAACAGATCGCAGTTCCATTTGATGCCGCTAGAAATCCTGCAGGTCATTGTAACCTGGTTCCACATTGGCACTTTTTCACAAGAGCCATTGGTCCGACCCTTGTGTTCCATTACAGCATTGTATTTATGATGTTCTGCAATTCTTGCCAAGATCCATTAATTCCCTGACTCTCGAGGAATCATAACAGTCATCCCTGTCCCCAGTTCAAATGGCCAGCCAGCGTGTCCATCACTGCACCAAGCAAGTACAACAAACAGAAGGCTCTCGACCACCTCCAGTGCCTGGACACCCGTCATAAACGTTTCTCCAACACCACTCTGGCCAGTCTGCTGACTGACCGAACAAAAGCGGTCCGCTCTTGCCATCCGTTCTGTCATCAGTGCGGCTTTAACAGACTGTGACTTCACGGCAAAAAGCGATGGAGGTATTTGTTCACCAACAATCGTACTTGGGCAGGACGCGCCATTCTCCAAGTGTTCGCTTTGACCCTTTAGGGTCATATCAAGACAAGTCTCGGTTTCCCTGGTGGATATATCACCTTATATGGTCACATATTCATAAACGGGCAATGAAGGAAACATCTTGACATAAAGTGTAATAATATAGTGGTTTCATCTGCTTTTGCTATGACGTTGACCCGCCATTCTTCTAAATGCAGTTTACAATAGCACGGTCCATTAAGAGAGGCTGATGATGACTGGGGTCTGTGTTGCAAGGTCCTTAAAAGAACTATGGAACGCTTTCTTTTTCGTATTTGGAAAAACTAATGAAGATCTCTGCAGTTACGACAGAATTCACAATCAATTCTCTGTAAAAAGAGTATTTGAAGGTCAAGATTCTAGACTCCCTAAAATGACAAAGAGACATGACCACAAATTTCAAGGAAATATAAATGATATACGAGTTTCTTTCTGGAACTGTGCCAATTTTCCTGAAGTCAAAAGTGCAAAGTATCCCACCCACTTTGTAAAGACATATGGGAAATTAGCACCTTGACAAAAAAAAAAAAAATTTTCCTTTTAGGGGATATAGTGAACAGTCGGGGGAAAAGTGTGACTAAATGCTTCCTCCTGTCAGTTTAGGTTGGTAAAACCCCTCTGACTACATACCATTAACAGTCACTTGGTAGTTTCTGTAGAAAGCACCTTGTGATATACAGTATATGAAAAAAAGGTGGCTTGTTTATTTTTCAAGAAAATACTGTCACTATGACTGATGCCGTTTCTCAAACAACGATGTGAGTGAACGGTCTTTCCTCTAGACAGTTGGTTATTCTTTTGTAACTGTATTTTGTGTAAATTGAGATTTAAAAAGATATTGGCTACAGTGAGTGGATGACCTTGGGAAAATGTTAAATCTCAATAAAAGGCCTTTACATTTTAACCACTTTTGTGTCTTCACTCATTTTATATATTGCAATTTGCATACATGAATTTATGTTATGCCGTTTAAAATAGTATAGCATGTCTTCTCAAAAGCATTTCGTGTCAGCTACCCACCTTATGCAACATAATTGACAATAATACCAAAAATACATATAAAGCATACAGCAGATCCACCACAATAAAAGCACCCAATCTCATGTTCACCATATATATTTTATTGTAATGACTGAAAACCATTGTGTAAAACATCCCTCAAGTGACCACGATAGGCCAAGTGGAGGAAACAACGTAAAAAAGGAAAAGGGGTGGGCATTTGAGTAGACATGTTAGCGGTGCACGCTGTGAACACGCACAATTCGTAACACCACCTGCAAAAAAAGAGTGGAGATGAGCACATGAGCTTCACCGAGTTGTAACGAGACCACTACAGATTTATGCAAAAGTTTTGGCACCCCATGGGGCTGCATAATATCTTTATAAGAAAAATTTGTAGTGATATACCATGAAGTTTCTAGAGAAAGCTGCATAATGTGATGTTTTCCAGACATCAGAAATTCTTAGAGTAGCAGTATTGAGTTGTATGAAATAAAAGTCGAAGGTGAAAAACAGGCTGTGCAAAAGTTTGGGCACCCTTTCAATTGTGTTGATTACCTGTAGTCACTTGTTGCTGATTAATTACAACACAATATTGATTTGATTGGCTCAGTGAACCTTACTGCAAACTCAAAGTGCAACCCATCATAGAAAATGATTTTTAAAGGTAGCTAATTGCTAGCTGTGCTTCTCCTTGATTCTATACTGTAAAGTAGCAACATGGGAACCTCAAAAGATCTCCCTAATGACTTAAGAACTAGGATAATTTGTTAATATGAATTAGGAGGATACGAAAACAATTCCACAAAAGGTTAAAGGTCTCTGCCTCCACAGTCAGAAATATGAGTAAGAAAATGGAAGGCCAAAGAAACGGTCATTGTTAAGGAAAGATGTGGTAGGTTGAGAAATAAAAAAAATCTGAAAGAAATCTGTCTGGTCACAGACAGACCACCTCCAAAGAGTACAGTCCAGCGCACCTTGCGTGAGGAACAGCACAATGGAAGCGTGATTTGGAAAAAGCCTTTTCTGCGTACTGCCAACAAGCAGAGCCGTTTGATGTATGCAAAGGCTCATCAGGACAAGCCAGAATTATTTTGGAATAAGACGGATTTATCTGGTAACAACCAGAAGCGTTCAATTCGGTGGAAGGTCCATCCTGCTATGGGGCTGTGTGACAGGCACAGGTACTGGAACCCTTGTCAGAGTTGAGGTTTGCATGCATTCCACCCAGTTTCAGCAAATTCTTAAGAACAATGTTCAAGAATCAGTCAAGAGGTTGATGTTACACCAGGGTTGTTTGTCTTAGCAGGACAATGACCCAAGGCACTGCTCCAAATCTACCAAGGAATTCATGCACAGACATACATGCAACGTTCTAGAATGGCCATCCCAGTCACCAGACTTGAACATCACTGATAATCTATGCATTGTTTTGAAGCAGGCTGTTCATGCTCAACAGCCATCAAACTGGAAACATTTTGCAATGAAGAAGAGTCAAAATACCTGCAGTCAGGATTCAGGGACTTATCAGTGGCTATAAGAAGCATCTACAGGCTGTTATTTCAGCAAAAAGTGTCTCTACTAAATATTGATGTGATTATTCCATTGGGGCGCCCAAACTTCTGCACTTGTCTGTTTTTGTTATGATTCACATTGCATCGTTTCTGTTGATTCAATAAATGTTATTTCAAAATTGAAATGTTGCTGTACCCATAAGGTATAAATGCTATCCAAATGAAGTTGCTGCTTCGAAAGACTAGCAGATTATAAATTGAAACAATAACTATCAGGGGTGCGCAAACTTTTGCATAAAATTGTATTGGAATTTCATGAAATTTTATCTTTCTTAGTTTAGCATCTTCACATTAACAAAGAGTCTAAACTAAAATAAATGGGAACAACAACTTAAATTCAATATACAAAACAAAAGTACAAAAAAATGTGTCCATGTAGAGGAAGTACCTGTAAGTACTCTCACTCGTCTATGTATTCGAAGGGTTCTGGGGCCTCGGGCTCCTGTTCTTCCTCCTCGATCTTAGGGCCATGAGCAGACACGGGCTCCACAAGCTCCTCCTCTTCCTCACTGGTGTCTTTCAAGATGATGATGCCACCCGTGTGTAACTGGGAGCGACAATGTGGACGAAGGGGGTTACTATATGGTGCGACAGTCCAACTATATACTTAAAGTAGTTGTCTAGATGTCTTATTTAATGCAAAATCCAGAATCACGTTCCTGCTAAAGCAGACATTTTCACATTCGAAGTCTCCTACAATGCAAAAACAAGTGGCTGGAGTCATGCCAGCTGACCTCTGAGCACTAAACTGCAGCTCTCAATGCTGTTTATTTAGAGCCGTTAGGCAAATGTCTTCTCTCTGAAGAGTATCTCTCATTCGCAGCATGAGTGGTTTTACAGATGAAAACCGTCACAACAGGCCTAAATTAAAGGAGTCAGACTCACAGGTTTGAAGGGCTGGTATCTGCAGCTGTCAGGCATGGCGAGGACCTTGAGCTGGGCGGGCATGGCACGTGCTGGGTTCTTCAACATCTGGAAGTTTGGCTCTGGTTCTTTTTTCTTTTCTTTTTCTTTCTCCTTCTCCTTCTCCTTCTCTTTCTCTTTCTCTTTCTCTTTCTCTTTCTCTTTCTCCTTCTCCTTCTCCTTCTCTTTCTCTTTCTCTTTCTCCTTCTCCTTCTTCTCCTCGTCTTTCTTCTCTTTCTCTGCTTCTGCCTGTGTTTCCTGCATCAGATAAAGACCAAATCACTGGGGTTCTGCGGTACATGACATGCTAAAGGTTTCTGGAAGTGCTGTGGGACATGCATACCACTTCCATCTTTTCCTCTTCCTTATCTTTCTTCTCCTTCTCCTTCTTCTTGGCTTTAGCCGTGATGGACAGAACGGCGGTGGAAACCTGACAGAAGAACAGCGGGTCAAGTTATGCCATGAAATCTGGGACTAGAACATTGGAACATTGGTTTTTGGTATCAAGTTGAGATTTGACATGCCAGGTGAGAGTTCATGATACAAGGGTTAAAACAGACCTTCTCTTTTTCCTTCTCCTTTGGCACCTCCAAGGGTGGAGGGTAAGCAAAGGTGGAGGGCTTGCAGTTGGATCGATACTGCACCTTTGGCATCTGTTAACAGGAAAGAACTTATTCATTCAAAATTGAAAAGTGTAGATTTAAAGACTTCAATTGCCTTATTTTAAGCTGTTCCCTCAGAAATAGGTTAATATCAAACAAGTCTCCCATGTGGTTTGTTTGAGAAGTGTTATTTGTATGACACCAGAAGTTGTTGCCCCAGTACAGCCTTCCAAATAAGTCACAAAGGAGGTTCAATGACAGTTAGGATGCTGCCCATAGAGGCAACAGCCACTAAGTTCACTAGGGTTTGAACAAAGTTGTTTTTTGTTTTTTTGAGTGAGTAAAACAAAAATGTGTTACTCTAGCATGCAGTATGTGTGCTTCAAGCAATGAAGAGGACCATTTTGGTAGCATCAGCTTTCCCTAGTTTTAACAATGTGAACATTTGCGTTAACCCTGGGGTGTCCAAACCTGCTCCTGGAGGGCCAACATCTTACAGAGAAGTTTCTAGGCATCCTGAAGACTCTTGATAGCTGGTTCAAGTGTGCTTAATTGGGGTTGGAGCTAAACTACAGGACAGTGGCCTTCCAGGAACACGATTGGACACTCCTGAACAAACCACTTTACCAGTGCTCCAACTGCTGCTAGTTCTTCTTGCATGGATTAATGGTTTGGCTCCATGCTGGATACATTGGGATTATAACGTTTGACACTTATAGTCGGCATGAAACGAAAGTAGCGATTGTCTTTTTTTCTCTACTGTGATGTCTATCCGAGTGAAACGGCATCTGAAATGAGAGGGCGGGTCTTGATTTCGTACTTCGGGAATTGATTGGATCGTTGGAAGTTGGGGCGTTGCTAACAAAATGGAGGCAGATCTGAATGCCAGTTTGCAGTTAGTTGTGGGGGGATTTCTCTCCACTGGATTCACCGCCGACACCCTAGCATGAAGAAATTTTTTTATTTATTGAGGAAGACGAGGATGAGGACGATCAACGGCACAAAACATACCTAACAGCGCGCGCGCAGAGAGAGACTGCCTGAATGACTGAGCGCGTCCTCCATCAGGTTAAGTCATATTCATGAAAAAAATTAGTTTGCGATGTCGTAAGAGTAATGTTGTCGTAATATCCTAATATCTTTTCAATGTTTAGAGGTAACGTACTCCCTCATGACTGGTGTCAGTGCTATAAAGTGAAGCATCAGCTTCAGAAAAAATAAGAATTTTCAATTTTGATTTCATGGTGACTTTAATGCAGGAGATAAAAATATCCTACAACTGTTTCTCTTATATACGAGGGAAGTCACCCATGTTGAGGTTGCACTGTGTTGCTTTATAGG
Organism: Sinocyclocheilus rhinocerous; assembly: GCF_001515625.1. Classification (NCBI taxonomy): domain Eukaryota; kingdom Metazoa; phylum Chordata; class Actinopteri; order Cypriniformes; family Cyprinidae; genus Sinocyclocheilus; species Sinocyclocheilus rhinocerous. Next base: position 1,389,560 of record NW_015666542.1, read on the forward strand.
CTGAAAGACGTTTCTGCTTACCTTCAGATCCTTGTTGAGGCCGATGATAGCTGTGGGTGTGAAGGCCAGAGACAGGAAGTGAGAGAGCGGGAACCAGAACCAAAACTGGGTGAAGACCAAGAGACCCACCACAGATGGCATGTGGGTGTGGCCTGTGCGTGACTGCAGAGAGATCGTCACATTGCGACCACCTGAGAAGAATCAGAAAGATGGTGTTTGCAAGCTCCTCTGGAACTCCAACCACTCTCAACTCACAAATCACTTTTTTTAAGATTTAATTTTGGCATTGTGTCTTTATTACGATAGGACAGTGTAGAGTAGACAGGAAGTGAAGTGGGAGAGAGAGGGGGGCCGTGGGATCGGGAAAGGTCCTCAAGTCGGTGTTCTGATGATTTGTGCTACCCGCTCAGATTGTGCTACCTCCCATTAAATAGATAGGTAGCATAAATCGATAGCGAAAAATGCTACCCATCAGATTGTGCTACCAGCATCTTAATCATGTGGTTTGAGGCTTTTTTTATATCAATAACTACCCCTACCCTAAACCTACACACCCATACCTACCCTTACCCTAAACTTACACATCCATACCTACCCTAAACTTACCCTTAAAACAATGCTAATATATTTTTGGTAGCACAATCTGATAGATAGCATGTTTCGTTGGTACACCGGGATTTGAATATGGGACGCCCGGTGTAAGGCCATCGGCGCAGACTTACAAATCACTTTTAAACCAATCGGCTTCCTGTTGGTCAATGCAGCAAATTAACAAAATCTGCATTGAAATCTTTCGCCCTTACACAAAACTCCAAATTGTGCAGATACCTACTTAAATGATTGGACTTCGCCTGCAATATTTCGCCTCCCAGTGGTAAATGAGACCGCACCTTAAGTGGTTGTTTTTTGCCAGAATAAATTATGTTGTGGACCAGACTTTATGCTTATATTTAAAGGTTTGTCTTGGATTCTGGCTTTGATTTGTTAATATTAAAGGTACATTTTTCAGCATTGCAAAGGCCACACAAATTTGATGCTGAAAGGAGGATGGTGTAGGTGTGCACTGGTAATATCTTGATGAACAAATGCAGCATTCAAATGTCCTTTCCTGTCGAGGTGCATGGCCCATGGAGCTGATACAGGATTGGGATATTAATAGGAGATGTTGTGAAGGTCAAGGCCAAAGACTCCACCACCCTCAAACTGCCTGATGAGCAGACAATAACAGGAGTGAGGGATGAGTGCCTGGCCGGAAAGAGGTGTGGATATGTCCATAACAATGCACTTTTAAAGAAGATGAATGGAGAGAGGTTTGGTATCATCAGTTTAGAGCAGGGGTTTTCAACCTTTTAGGACATGCGCCCCCCACCCCAAGTTTGTCTAATTTGAGAAGGCTATCTGTTTGTGCACTTCAGGTGTGTGAGCGGTGCGCATAGAAACGCTCTATCACAGGGCGTGAGTACCGCACTGAGATGTCTTGGGCTTAAATGGTTTAACATTACTTTAATGTTTAAACTGACAAGACTTAAAACACGTGAGAATGAAAAACTTTCTCGAGGAAGCAGCACTGATCGTTAAGATATTTTTGGGGGGCTAAGGTGACAGATAGGGGGGCTGAAACCCACCTAAAAAGGGTTTAGAACCGCCCCTGGTATAGCGTGCGTAATTATACTGAAACATAAATATATAACCAGTTTACCTGATTCAATGTGATGGCTGAGCCTGTTTCTGAGATAACAACATGCCAATCCGTGGTTGGATTTCCGACACGGCTAATCGTAAATCATCTTACACTGTCAATAAGCGTGACCAGGGTTGCCAGGTTTTCACAACAAAACCCGCCTAATTGCTACTCAAAACTAGCCCAAAACTACAAAACGCGGCAAGTGTTAAAGTAGCCCAATTCCGCGGGAAAACCGCGGACTTGGCAACACTGACTCGAGCCAACTCTGCTCTAACTGTCGACTAGCAGTGGGAGTCAGATTGCCCCCTAGTGGATGGCTAAAGATTTGTTAACTCATATTCATAATTTTTCAAGGGAACGTCTCTGAATTAGCTGATGCTCGCGCCCCCCTTGACAGGTGCTGGCGTTCTGTCACAGCCCGTTAAATGATCAGACTGCCAGTTTCCTGTTGGCATCTACTGCAACTGCATAGGGAAATTATGGCCTGTATTGTTTGTTTTGACTGCAGTGACTTAAATCATGCTGTGTCATATGTGACAACCAATAAGCCAAGAGTTCAAACTCTCTACCAAACCAGGCCATGAAAAAAAAAAGATTTCAAAATGTTATTCATGCGTAATTTCAAGAGCTTTCAGCGGTCCCTGGGTATCACTAGAACATTTTCTTATAAAACCTAGTGAGGTGCGTACATAGGCAGCATTTTAAGGCAGCATAGGCATGTCCTTGACACAAAGGCTCTTCCATAAACTAAGCAGCATACTTGTTAAACGATACCTATGTTAGGATACATTTTAAAGCAACAATCCCACAATACACTGGGACACACTGAAATCCTTCCGATGTGGTGGAACAAGCAGGGAGAAAAATAAACATGAATCACTCATACAATACCAAAAACTACCAATAAAAAAGTAAATTACTCAATATTTGAAAGTACCATCAAAGTACTTTCGTTAGCTTAGCCATATGCTAACATAAATCTCAAATATTTGTTTGTGCTATGTTATGCTTACTGGACTGTTACGATGTTAGCTTACTAAAGTGCAGATATCAAAATCCAAAATTTGAGTAATGTGTATTTTTATGCCTATAGAATTATCATGTCTTTTTTTTTTTTTTTGCTTACTGGATAATTGTAATGTCGTACATTAATAACATGCTAATGTCAAACTTGAACATTTGAGTACGCTGTGTATTTTCATGCTTACTGAAATACTGCAGTATTAGCTTAGCAACATGCTAATGTCAAAGTATACTTAAATCAAATGAGAGTTGATTCTCCTGTGTGCTTTCCGTGATGTGCACTATTTGTGTAGCACATGGAGTTGCTGCCTATGTAGTGTATATTGTTTAAGCTGACATTGTATGCTGTAGACTGGAAGGCAGCTTAGGTTTTGGAGCCACGGTGTAAGAAAGTTTTTATAAAGCAGCTATTTAATAAGTTGCAGCAAAGTTCAGTCAGCATGTGGTGGTATGCCTTGTGTATTTAAATTAAGTGTTCAGGCATGGACCCCTCACTGAAACCTTGAAATCCCCCATATTAAGAACTGTCGCCCAACTGTACAATACAAATAATTAGGATGCAACACAGTCCCAGCATGTCCTAAATTCAATTACTGTGGGCAAAAACAACACTCCATGTGAAATACTCTCCTGACTCTGTGATAACTTGTACTGGGTTCGTACACAAGCTGATATTTGGGAAGCTGTGGGCAAGAGTATCTTGAAGGTCGATGCATTCTTTCAATATTAATAGGCAAGCACCCCTGGGACTGAGTGAATGATATTTGCTTGTAGTGGCATGAAGACGTGGTGCTATCTTGTTTGGCATGCCACATTCTTGTCACGATCCTATCAGCAATTTATCACAAAGCCTTAAACGGACTTACCTGCCCTGACATGCATACAAAAGGTTTGTTTTCACCCTCACATTTAGCACAGAACACCCAGCCATTCAGTTATTTGAGATAAGACTCTATAAAGCACATTAACCCAGAAAGATTGGCAATATCTATATATTCCCAAATATTTTAGAGCTGACTTAAGAGACCTCAAACTGTTAACTTGAACCCAAAACCAAAAGGAATAAAAGAAACAAGAGATTATATTAAATACTGAATTATTTTAAAATAAATGAACCTATTTAAAGTTCTTTCTTTTTTTGTATTGTGACTTTTTATTTAGCATTTTGTATTTATTTAATATTTTACAATTGTGGCAATTATCATGATCAATCGCATTCAAAATAAACGTTTTTGTTTATATAACATATGTGTGTGTGTACTGAGTATATTTATTATGTTTATATAAAGACACACATGCATGTATATATTTTGAAAATATTTACATGTATATATTTATATTCATATATATATATATATATATTCATATATATATATATATATATTGGATCTTATCTATTCACGAACAGCTTGTAACACTCCAAAGAGAAAGGAAAACTTGAAATCGCATCATATGACCCCTTTAAAGAAACATTTAGATTTTGGTTCAGCGGTAAACACACAGTTAAATGAAGTCTGTTCTAAGGCATTTATGAGAATCATACTCTGCTTTCTCTCCCCAAATTTTAAGGCCAGGCTCATAAAACATGCTGCTAGCATGAATTAAAGTCTGCCCAGAAGGGATATTTAACAAACGATTGCCATTATTACAACCATAAAACAGGGATTTCAAATCAATTTTACTTTCATGTGGCCATAAAATTCGCAGCCCAGTAATAATCATGTGGTAAAACCGAAGGGAAGTCACCCCAAGAAACAACCAAATGTACCATGACTACACAACCACATTGTAGAAATGATTCGACAACGTCTGATATTATAAGAGGTGAGTATTTATGACTTTAGGTGCGTGCTAGAATCTATAATAAACAGTAAAATGACAGACTATTGTTCATTTTCAGTCTGTGTAGTCTCTCAAGCCCACAAAAACTTCCTTTAGCTAATGTACATCCATTAATCTGGAACTTCATTGGTGTCACATGCGATCCACATGAATGTATATTAAACATTTCCTATTATTTTGTAGCTTTGTGCCACATATTGCAGTCAGGCAAGGACTGAAAACACTTACAAATCCCAAGAGCCAAATAATTAACCCGAACCACACATTCCCTTTACCTTTGGACAGGTGACCTCCGTCTGCTGGATCATGATCAAAGCCGAGGCGATCAGCGCGCCCTGTCTGACGTAATTCACCGGGTCATTGGTCATGGGCTCCAGGAGATTGATTGCTTCCTGTTGAAGGAAATCATCAACGGAAGCATATGAATTATGATTATGGAAAAACAGAAGCATATCCTGACGCAGCATGCTGAATGGTTTAGCCTAAACCACAAATTCATCAGATTCCCAAGTATCTAATCATCTTTGACTTTGAGGCACAGTAATATGGCAGACCCGAAAATACAGAAGGGAAGTAGCCATGTTAATTTGTCTACTTATGATTCACCAGCCACAGAGAAAGAAAGACTGCATGATAGGGGTGTAACGGTACACAAACATGACGGTTTTGATGTCACGGTTCGGTATGATTTTCGGTACAGCAGGGGGAAAAACTAAACATAAAATTGCTTTTTTTTATTAAACAGTGGTTTACGGAACAAATTGATCTTTCATTAAATAAATTCAATTATAATTAAAATTTTCCTAGGGATAAAAATGTACCTCAGCTTATGCTCTAAACTTTAGGGAGCCCTTTTACATTACTAGCTTACAATTAACAACATATATATCTATATATATACACACATTAAATAAGACATCACTAACAGGTAAAGTAAAATATAATGAGTATATACAGTAGTCCAATATTTTGCGAAATGCTCTTCTCTAGACTCCATTTCTTTAGTGAACTCAACAGTGGTTTACGGAACAAATTTATCTTTCATTAAATAAATTCAATTATAATAAAAATTTTCCTAGGGATAAAAATGTACCTCAGCTTATGCTCTAAACTTTAGGGAGCCCTTTTACAATACTAGCTTACAATTAACAACATGATGGCTTGCCGGAGGTAAATGAAATGCTACGTGACATTTTATTTAGAAGCTGTTTTATTGACATCTTGTGGTTGAAATACTGATTGAGCGATTACGTGAGGCATGAGATGTTCATTTATGTTTATTTTACGGTAAAACTAGTGGTAAATAGTAAGGGATGATTGCGCTCACTCGCGCTCTGTGCTGCCGTTTGATCTGAGGTGTTTATACAGCGATCTGTCGCGCCACAAAGAGTGCCAAAACGGCATTTATTGTCTGAATTTCCTGAAAAAAAAAATGGACGTAATTTAAAAGACGAGACTTTGTTTCTTATCAAAAGTAACAATATAGTAAAATATAATGAGTATATACAGTAGTCCAATATTTTGCGAAATGCTCTTCTCTAGACTCCATTTCTTTAGTGAACTCACAAGCTGTGGACACTGATGGCTTGCCGGAGGTAAATGAAATGCTACGTGACATTTTATTTAGAAGCTGTTTTATTGACATCTTGTGGTTGAAATACTGATTGAGTGATTACGTGAGGCATGAGATGTTCATTTATGTTTATTTCACGGTAAAACTAGTGGTAAATAGTAAGGGATGATTGTGCTCACTCGCGCTCTGTGCTGCCATTTGATCTGAGGTGTTTATACAGCGATCTGTCGCGCCACAAAGAGTGCCAAAACGGCATTTATTGTCTGAATTTCCTGAAAAAAAAAATGGACGTAATTTAAAAGACGAGACTTTGTTTCTTATCAAAAGTAACAATATATTAAACTGCAAGTTCCCAATGAAGTTCCACTCGTGCAGTGGTTAAAACAATGCTGTATTTGTTAGGGTTGGGACAATAAATCGATGCATCGCGATTCGTGGATCGATTTTCAGATTTTCAGAATGCATTGTGATTCTCTCTCGAATCGATTCTGAGCTTAGTTTTTAACAGCAGATGGCGCTCTAGGCTAGTTTTTAACCGCACACTCAAATGCTCACAAAGAACAGCGCTTGTGCATTTGGCTGCGTAATGTAAGTGGTTAAATGTACTTGCACATCGGCTTTTATGCTTTTATGATGCGAGATTAATGTAAACAGCCCACACTGTGAACATCCTTGTAATTCGCTTCAACCTTTTCAAACTTTATAATTGATTATTTTAGGTTCAAATGGTGCATGTGTAAGGAACTGGAAGCAAGCAGAATACGGCTATTTCTAAAGCGCGCAGTGCCATCTGCTGTTAAAAACTAAGCTCAGAATCGATTCAAGAGAGAATTGCAATGCCTTCGGAAAATCTCAGAATCGATGCGGAATCATTTCTTGATTCGCGATGCATCGATTTCTTGTCCCAGCCCTAGTATTTGTTCAGTAAACATGAGTACCGAACTAAGAGACCAGCCCCGAAAATGTTCTGTACGAATATGTGCACCGTTACACCCCTAGTGCATGAACTTTCCATCCCTTAGTTTGGTTTAAGATGGGTATTTAGTGTTACATTTGATCTTTAAGTTAAAAGCCAAACCATTCTGAATTACAACTACACTGAAGACAGAGCCCAAAACAGCAAATTTGGCTCACAGATCATTGAGAGCTAAGGTAACATTACACAACATACAGTACCCCATCATTATGCATATTTCCGCGATTGAGTCAGCAGTTGTTTGGAACGATTAATTCAAAATAAAGCCAGAGTTTGTTTGACAGATGGAGCCAAAAAAGGATTGTGTCGGGACAGCAAAAGCAGAAATTATATTGCAATAAAACGACCAGGTGTATAAATTACGGACCCAAAGCTGAATTTGTGACCCATTTAAACGGCCTGACAGAATTGAAAGTGTGGGAGATCTTGGCTCGCCACAAAACCGCCCATGACTGTATTTGGGCACCTGAGAGGGATTTGGATTAGAGCTATTATAAGTTAAATAGTCAAGACCAATCTTCATATTCCATTTTTCCAGCTCACCCAACGAGGGAGTTGAGTGGATAATGGCTAGAACATAGTCCAAGGCATCAGTTTTAATCTCATCTCCACTCGAGAGGTAAATGTGCCATCTGTGACTCTTCCACTGGTAATGCAATTAGTCGCAGAACCGACCTGAGCATGCAGAAGAGCCAATAACATCACTCAGGATTGTTGTAAGACAGTTCAAACATCTCTCTTGGGTCCTGGCAGATCCTGCTCAGCTGTCTTACACACTCGTTTAATAATCTTTCAGCCGTCTAAACTTTAACAGTCATATCAGGGCTCCAGACTGTGACTAAAATGGCCACAAATGCAACAACAATGACTGAACAAAAATGGATGTTGTTGATAAATTAGAAGTTACAGTATACTCATATAAAGCGATACATACTATATAACAAATCTCGTAACAAAACGTTACTATATTAAATCACAGAACTCTTTACATGAAGTTATATATGCCCAACTTTATCTGCATACATATATATATATTGATATATTGTACGTACAATATATACATATCGTATCGATATATCATCACAAGCTATAACATTTCCAGCTCTAATCTACTAAATGCGACTATAAGGCATGAAGATGATATTACAATATTCTATACATTAACATTAGGAGTTTATGTAAAGTTGCTTTAAAAGAATGTTGTGAAAAACGTTATACAAATAAATAATAAATCTGACATCGTAATAACTCTTGACATAGTTATATTGCATGCCCGATTTGTGCACAAATGACTCGTATAAAAATTAAACCGCATTTACAAATCTAGCTTAATGTTAATTTCTAACATTTTAGGTTGCATAAATTAACATTACAATTATTAGTTATTAACAAAAATGTATTAAACTAATATTGGTAACACTTTACAATAAGGTTCCTTTTGTTGATATTAGTTAACCACATTAGTTAACGTAAACTAACAATGAAAAATACTTCTAATGCACTTAATAATCTTAGATAATGTTGATTCCAACATTTAATAAAACATTATTAAAATCAAAAGTTGTATCTATCAATACTATTAAATGGACCTGAGCTAACAGGGACTAACAATGAACATCTGCAAAGATTAATACACTATAACAACTGTATTTGTCATAGTTAGTTAATACTAGTTAATGCGTTAAATATAGAACCTTATTTTAAAGTGTTACCGAAATATCTATACACAGCAGGTATGTAATTGAACTGAATATTAACCTAGATGAAGCTGTTTAAAAGTTAACGTCATCTACTGTTCATTCCATTGTTTACATTTATTTTCATATCTGAATTAATATTTACCTTGTAAAATAAGTGTTAGTACTGAAATTTTTCTGTATTAACATTAACATACTGAAATGATTAAATGTATTAACAAGCTAATTCAATGACACCGACTAGGAGTACTGAGTACAGATACAGTATTCATCACAACTCACCTTGTTCCCAGTGCCAGCACAACAGATGCCCAGAGCCATTGCAGCGCCGCAGCGGACGTGAGGATTGTAGCTCTCAGACAGCAGAGAAACCACACTGGGACATTGTTCTGGAGTCCTGTAGACACAAACACAAAACACTTGAAGCAAAGACCATCCATTTCTCCAAACGGTTTATTTTCTCTGACAGTAATACTTCGGATCGACTGAAGGAATGCGAGGCTTTAGTTCTTTGTACAAAGTTTATGCAAAGGAACTATTAAACTGGTGTGCAGCCAAGTTGACATTTGTAACAAAAGAATCTAACTCGATAAAACAGTACAGCATGGTTATTTCGGTTTCCATTCATTAAGCATATCTGAAGTATGCACATTTATTATGAACAAGACCATAAAATTATGGCAATGGGAATGTTAGGCCATAAATGTGACAAGACTTTCTGGCCTAATATTTTGTACTTTGGTACAAAGACATAATGTTTTATTATTCAAAATGTGGTTCTTTGGCTTTTAATACAGTTGAATGATATGCATAGAAAGCTTCTCTATGAACATAAATATCCATTTCTATGCAAACTCGATCAGTGTTGAGGAACATACTCAGTTTACCAAGTTACAAGCCAATTAACAAGATTACATTTGTTAAACTACAGTAAAGCTAGCTACATTAAAAAAAAAATTCCAAATAGCTATAGTACAAGGTATAATCGTAAATATAACCACACATGTAAATACTGCAAACAGTGTGAAACTTATTTTAAACTTATTGTTACATAGATGATTTATGATGTGAATGCATATTCAAATTATATGTTACACACAATTTTGTAAAAAAAAATAAATAAATAAATAAATTACCCAAATGCCATATTTTTCCCTCCATTTTTTTTTCTTCCAGAACTGAAGTTACAGGTTGGCACAAAAAAAAGAGAAACATGTCCTTGAAACCTTTACTGCAAGACTATGTAAATCTTCTGTTTAAGTCTGCGGTAATGGTACTCTTAAATAGCCTGAAGGTCTAAATGGCCAAGCAGGAATAAAGTAATCAAATAACAGCCTCATTTTCCTCATTAAATCCTCGGCTATGCCAACACTCTCAGATGTCACATAACACGAAGTCACTGAAAGGGAGCAAACTTATTACATTAAAGAGAATTAGCTCTTCTCATTGACTTGACTCTAAAAGAATGTGCAATTTACATTAAAAAAAACACAATCAATCAATCTAGGGATGCACTGATATAGAAATTCTGGCAAAAAACCTTATAAATGTTTTTTTTGTGGTTGATAACGTAAACAATGTCCATTATTATGAATCTTAAGTGCTATATACTAGTATTAAGTTTCATAAGCGGTTTCCATTACCCCTCAAATTGCGCAAATTGAAATTGCGAACTGAAAATACGCCCAATGGAAACATGAATTTTGCAAAAACTCCCATATAAATCGCAATACTTTTTAACGCTCGCATGAGGTGTTTTTTTGTCGCATTTACCGGTCACCTGGCTTACGCTTCGATTAAAAACAACGGCTAGTGCTGTGGCTGTGGTATACGTAAACCTAGCAACATCCGTCGCCATGACTTCTGGCGAGAGGAAAAAAATATGACGTTTTAGTTTAGCATAACATCCGCTAATAAAAACACGTAATTTTGAATTTTTTTTATCGACATTTATTAAATAACGCAAAAGTTTTGTGCAAATTAGAAATGGAAACACGGATATTGTTAAGCTCCAATCTAGATACCTAAATGCTTCAAACTAAATCAAGTATCAAATATTATCAAACTATACATAAGAAAAGACGTATATATCTATATTTTCTATGTAAACATGGCAATGAAATCGAATCAATATCTAATCTTTAAATCCGACTAATCTAGATCATTCGATTGCAATATGCTCAGAGATTAATTGCGCAAAACCAGATTTGTATAGTTTGTATAATACCAGGTTGATTTAAAATAAACTGAATTAAATTTAAAGTTCAGTTTTGGTCCAGAGCAACAAAAAAACACAATCTTGTCAGTAATAACAGACAACATGTCCAGTTGAGATAACTGCTTGAACCCTTCCCACAGGCCAAACCCTTTCCGTGGGAAGCTAATCCACAACTTAGTACTCGCATACAAATGCCAACTAGCAATAAAAAAGGATTTGACTTCATCTTTCATCAGGCTGGAATTAATGTGTTGCGCTGGATATCAAGGGCCGAACTTGGCAAGCTGGGAAATACAGTTTCAACGTTGAAGTTGGGAACCTTCTGTACAAATACAAATCTTGGCCAGGGTCTTTATGCTCATCCACGGCCATTTATTCAATCTAATCCTGACTGGTCATTTGGGTTTTAGAGGCTCATCTGAGATTCAGACTGGAGCTTCATTTGTTTTCACACAGAAATCTAGATTTGCATTCAATAGGTTCTGGTATTCATTCATAACCACTTGCCAATTTGATAAAAAATAAAACTAGGCATTTACAAAAAAAATAAGAAAAGTACAATGTTTGCGCTCCACACTATATACACATGCCTATGCATAGTACATTTATTAATTCAAAAAACAGAAATCCATGATTTAAACACTAACGGAAAAGTACTAAACGTACTAATAAAAAAAATAAAAAAACTTTATATGTACAACTTGCACTCATTCAATGTCAAAGATCGCTGTCCCCACAAAGCTTATATATATATATATATATAAAAAGCTTATATATATATATAAATTCCTTCATAAGAACTGCTTTGTCTTACTTTGCAAGCGCAATCAACCTTAACAGCCTCTTAAATCTTTAGCTAAAAGCTCCGTCCTAAATTTGGTTTTGTCTGATTTAAGTTTTTTCTTGTTAACTTTCATAAACAAAAGACGAAGCCTGACACACTCCAGGAGTCGGAGGCATTCATGGTTCAAGAGTTTCCCTTTGCCAGACGCTATTCAACGCACCAGTAAAATGAACAAACAAAAGAGTCCCCGACAACAGCACCAGTCCACTTACAAAAAAAAAAAAAACAGCATTTCTTTAGTAGTTTATTATTAAAACACAGACTTCAGGTTTTATTAGCTGAAAAAAAAAGTTTTGGCCTCAAATTTCTATACATACTCACAATACAAAAGTCAAAGAGTTTCAACTGAAACATTTCTCATTAGACGTCTACAAAACTTTGGGCATAAAAGCAATTGCATGAATTTCAAAAGAATACATTTAGGTCAGATTATTATAATTTGAATTAACTAAAAAAAAAAGTTGAAATTACCTGTACAGCTAATTTGATCATACTTAAATGCTTAACTTCAGTCTCTGCCTTAAATTTTTAATGTTAAGTATGTGAAATTATATTTAAAGTGTAGGAACAGGGTTATCATTAAGTAACTAAAACCATTAAAAATGTTGGCTTGAAATAAAGTAAATAAAAGAAAATATTTTTAAAATAATAAATTATTATTACTAGTTGCCAAGACACAATTTTATAGTTTTTTTTCTGTTAGATTAACAAACTACTAAAACTAAAAAGGAAAAATAAAATGACAGAAACACAACAAAATTACTAAAGAGCTCAAATTAAAACGAAAAGTTTTTTTTTTTTTCAAAATATTAATAAAAACAATAATAGTACATCAAATGATACTATTATAACAACTCCTTTAATAGTTTAAAAGAACATCCAGAATAAGCCTCTGGAATCTAAACAGAGCTGTTTTTAAGCCTTTTTATGGTCACTAACATAATTCTATGTACTTCAAAATTATGACTTGACTCGATCCATAATGTGGAAAATAGCTGTATTCAAACGTTTGATTGGTAGTGTGTACAACATATAAACACACACACACACACACTTTTGTTGGTGTTTTCAGTAACCAGCTTTAACCTCTAGCTACACCCTGTCAAGGTGGGAAACAGATGTGTCTATACAGCCTGAGCACATGGAGGTAATGGGGAGGAGGAGCTGGATGAAGATTGCTCAAGGATTGGCCTCGCAAAAGTCATTTAATGCGAAAGTGAGAGTCAAGTCCTCAATCGATACTTCTTAAAATACGACAGATCCACCACAGAACCGACCCGCTCAGTATTCAGAGGCTGTTAAAGCACAATCCGGCTCCATCTGGATAAACAGACAGCTGAGGAAAATTAGCAGGGTGCTTCAAGCTTCAAGTCTGGATAGAAACCCAATAGCTCAATAGAAACTCAATAACTTAAAAAGCATCAAAAACACCACGTTTCTTCATTTCTGACAAGAAGTAGGTGGCAGGGATGTGGTAAACCATTTTTTTTTTTTATTGACTAGTTGACTGAATGAAAGAAAACGGATAAATCAAGTTATGGAAAAACTTTGCTTTGTTGCATTGAAGAAAATGACCCCCCAGGATCACTGGAACCACCCCAGTGTCGACACATTCATCCGCTCCTCCAGGTTGAACTCGTGAGAGAGCGAGAGAGAGAGAGCGAGAGAGAGAGAGGGGGAGGGAGAGGCAGAGCGAGTCAGTAAGCAGACACAGAATGAGAGAGGAAGGGTTAGAGGACGTATGGAAGTTTTAGACCGGTGATCACGGTAGGTGAGGCGGAGAAGATCTGGGGATTCGTCCAGCTCCTCGAGAACAGGGACATTCCTCCGCATGCAACTGAAAAAGTGAGATAATATCTGGATCCGTTCCCACAGAGAATTTGGTCATGTACTTTTTCGGTGTACATATAAGATGAGAGTTCGCAATCTGAGGAACGTTTTGTGAAGAAGCACTTGTTTCATTTGCTTAAAAGACGGGGGAAAATAAAACGGCGAATAATATGGAATTAAGCTAATGCCTAGAGGAAATCTTCGGGTTTTTGAGTTTCAAGGTAAGTGAAAAATACACTGTATTTTCACAATATTTTTCATCATGGAAGAACGTTTAATATATTTAGAACCATTTTAAATTTAGAAAATACATAGTTAAAAATATAAATGTAATTTGATGGGGGAAAAAATTTATTTTAATTAATTCTTTTTAGGTTATAATGTGGAAAAAAACAACTTTAAACAGTGGTAAAGTTGGTAGGGGAAATGCAATATATAACATAACAGAAATAAAAAATTAAGGTCAATTCATGTTAATATTCTACAGTAGTTTTTTTTTCTATAAACGCCAGATTTTTCCTATATTTTATAAAATCGTCAAGATATTATACACCATTTGTCTATTTCATAACACTCATTACATAATGCTATGCTAGAAGGAGCCATTTCGAAATTATAATGAAGTTATGAAACCCAAATTATTCTGAAAACATAAACATTGTTTATGAAGTCATCAGCCCCGACTGATTGAACTAGACAGGAACACAAATGACTCCATATGGTCAACTCTCACAGATCATTACTGATAGCTACTTCCTTGCTTAATTACGAACATTGCCTGGAACACGTACCGCTAATCATACGATAAGAAAATCTTATTTATCATACGTCAGTCTGAAGACCACTGTAATGTTTATTCTCGCAGGAGAAAGAACAAAGATGGTCAATACCTTGTCTACCATGTGACCAATCCGGTCTCTGATTCCATCTGGAGATATTAATTTGGAGGGAATTCTTTAGAAACTCTTGTGCTTAATAAATTGGATTTTTGCAAGCAAACGCAAGTGCATCATTTGAACTTAAACGTACCACCACCCTCGGCCCAGAGGGAGTCTGTGACAATGCTGGACGAGCCCACGGAAAAAACTAAAGCACAACTTTCCAAAGCAGAATGGCTAGCAATAGCGTCTCGTCCACGCCGGAGCTCAACCAAACAGGGAGCGAGAATTGGGAATCCAACCAGCCTGGAGAACCACTCCGTTGGGCCGCGCTGCTCATTATTCTGGTCATCATCCCCACCATTGGTGGAAACATCCTGGTCATTCTGGCAGTGTCATTGGAGAGAAAACTCCAGAACGCCACTAACTTCTTCCTGATGTCTCTGGCTGTGGCCGATCTACTGGTGGGATTGCTAATAATGCCCATCGCTCTGGTGACTGTGCTATTTCGTAAGTAACCTAAACATTAATTATGGAGGACTGTTTATTGTAGAATTTGTTAGCAGATGGAGTCAGTGTCCTGATTTTGAAAAGCTTAAAAGTTTCTCAGAATTACACTAAAACCATATCAAACAACGATAAAGACCATGTTTCGTTTCCCTGCACTGACAGAATGAATACACACAGAAGTCAAGCACTCTTCAAAACGTTTCTGGTGTAAACATGCCTCACAAGTTTCAAACTACACAACATCTGCCAAGCTACTGCTATTATAGTTCTTGATGCCAGCTTGGCTTTCAGTTCCGATGCCAAACACCCCAGTCGGTCTATTATTTCTCATTAATTAGACCTGATGACATTTATTGAACCTTATTTGCTGCGCCTTGTCCTTTTCAGTTGTTTACTAGATTATAATTTGGCTCTTGAACATGAACCTTAAAGGGACAATTCAGCAATGGAATGCTGTCGTTATTTGCTCAACTTCATGTCATACCGAGCCTTAGGACTTTCAATGTGGTCCAAGGTTTGGAACAACATTAGAGTGAATAAATTACTGAATTTCCATTTTTAGGGCAAACTATTCTTTTAACAGTGCTGGGTAGATTACTTATAAATTGTAGTCTGTTACTGATTCCAAATTGCATGGCGTTATAAATTGTAGTTAGTAACGTAATCAATTACATTACACATTTTAGATAATATAATCAGACTACTTTTTGATTACTTTAGATTACTTTTGACCTAACTTGTTTATCACATTGATTTAAACAACACGATCTTGCACTATATATCGATATAAACAAACAAAGAGAAAGAAAATATATTCAGTTCGTTGTTATTAACAACATGAAGTACATTAAACCAAACTGGGGTTCTTAAAAGAACTGCAAGGTAAATAAAAATAATGTGTTCATCAGTAGCTGATGCAGTGTTGAAATGTCGAGAAAACTTTTTTTTAGAATTAAAACAAGTCTGGTAAATTATAGCTACATGACTAGTGACTGCTCTTTGTGTGAAGGTCCACAAACGGGAAAACTTTCTGAGTGTATAAGCGGCAGGCTATTTTAGGAAGAAAATTTTCAATTATGAAAAAGAAGAATTAGGGAGAATCAATAAATTATGAACACTTATGAATACTGCAATTAGGTGAATATGTAATCAATAAAAACTTAACTGTAGTCTGATAAGGACTATTTTTAAATGTAATAATCTAATATTACAACAACAATTACTTCAATTTTGGAATCTGATTATGTAATCCAGATTACATGTAATTAGTAGCTACTTTAAGTCCAGTCATTTGTCTTAGAAAATCTTTTAACAGATGCTATTCATCCAAAATAAAAGGTCAAACACTGTGTTGGAGAAGTTGGAAGAAAACGTAACCCAAATGCAAAGATGGGTAAGTTGGGCTTCTGTTGGATGTTTTTGATGAAAATCTTAAGGCCAAACTTGGTTTAAGTAGCGGAGTTAAATCAAGCCTTGATGACAAAGAAACTGAAGATGGGATGGGAAAATGATCCCAGCAAACAGGTTGCTTGCAAACGGGTTCTAAAGGTGTTCCACAGAAGGAGAACCATGTGTGAACGTAAAAAGAGAAAGAAAGGTTTCGCCAAACAGTTGAAGCTTACCAGAAGTCATGAACACTGACAGGTAATTAAATCAAATTACCTTCGGAGGAAGGGGTACAATAATACAATGTGTGAGTGCCACAATTTATTGACCAAGACAACGGTAACTCAATTTAGATGTCAATTTGCAACATCATAACTCGCGATTAAATGTAATCATAAAAATAAAAGCAACCTTTACCAACTGGAGTAATTCAAAGCTTTCAGTCTTGTGGAGGTAAGATGTGCTTGCTAAAACATTAAAACCAAACGTCCACCAAAGGCCACGTCCACATCTGTGGACCAGGTGAAGACAGGAACTGAAGTTAAAGCCATGAAAAAGCAATGACTGGACTCTGTGAAAACCTACACAGCGCTTGATAAAGAGTCTCAGCAAGGCTAAAAACAAGAGCCTACTATGGAGAGCACACCACAAATGTGTTTCTCTGAGAACGAGAGAAATATTTACATGAGGAAGTTGAGACTTGGCGGCGCAAACCTAAAGTGTGGTAGAGCAGAGCGAGTCTTTATTTTGCTTTCAGCAAGAGAGGGCACACTTACCTGTCAGTCTATTTGGGAACTAGGGCTGGACGACGATTTTATGTCTCGCCTACAAAATCTAAGCAATATCATAATGATTTTCACATGCCATGACATTTGAACAAAATGGAGTTATCACCCAAAATCATTTATAGGGGGTTCTATGTGGTATATTTCATATACTAATGTGTTTGGGTGAATAATATTTGGGTAAAAACATTTTATTACTATTGATTGCTATTTTGACACACATAAATTAACATAACCTTTTATAGATTTTTATTGTTTCAGTTCTTAGGCTGCAGTCACATTAGCCGTAATTTTGTGGGGAAAAAGATCCAGTGTCTATTGTCAACAGTGTAGTGATGTATGAAGCACTACTCACACAATCACTTTCAAACCAAGTGGCTATCTGTTGGTCAACACAGCTAATTCGCATTGCAAAATCTGTTGAAATTCTTTCACCCTTACGCAAAAATTCCCAATTGCATGGATTCCTATTACAATGACTGAATTTTGCAATGGAAAATGGTAAGTGTGACCGCACATTTACACTCTACAAAATTATTTCAGATTCAACATTTAGAATCTAATGAGCAACAATGGCTTTTTGGATAAAAGTTTCTGTGATTGGGAGAAACTGCATAGTTGATTTAATTGACGATTTTACAAAAATGCAAGCACACAAATACAGAATAGTGTCATCTAATGCAGGTTAGTCTAGTCTAATGCAGGTTGTTAATCAAAATTAACTGCACATTAACCCACTTAACATGAAAGTTTTGAAATATACTTTTATATTGCAATAATTTCACATGCAATCTCCAAATTAATGTAAAAACAACATTAAGACTTAAGACTTTTTTAAAATATTTGTTTAGTGGTTTTGTTTATATTTTTTATGACTTAAAGTGAGTATCACTGATAGCAATACTACTGATGTCTCTGAATTTGTTTTTTTTTTAACCATTGACTAAGCATTCAACATTACAGTATATAATGTAACATAACATTTCTAAGACTTTAAAAATAACTTCTAATTTAAGTTAACTTCAAACAAATCTTCACATAAACCCATTATAATAAATGTCATATTTACATGTGCCCTTTAGCAAGTAGGAAATATAGCCTACAGAAATTTAATAAAGTTATCAAACACTAAATTCTAAATTAAATAGGCTATAGATGAATCCTTAAAGCTACAAAAGCAATTGATTTCTTCTTTTTTTCCTCTCTTTTGTTCTTTGATGAACAGACATCACAGCAGCTGGTTTATTAGGTTATTTGGCTGCTATTACTTTAAGAGCTGCCGCTGCTGAACGTGACTTGGATCTGACGCACACGCTTGTAATTTCATTCACGCTTTAATATGAAATAATACAGGCTACAGTGCGCACCGCCGTATTTGTGCGTGCAATTGAAGAGCATGTGCTACGAGCACAGTATAATGGCTGACAGGACAGGAAGATTTGTTTTTACTGACGTATGGCCTGACAACATCTAATCACTGTTGTTCTGCTAAAGCTCCTCGTCACTTATACCGTTTCCTTGCTCGTTTGACTCGCGCCTGTCGCTGAGGCGAAGTGGAGTGTGTGTCTGAAAAGTCTCCTGTTTGATGTGGTCGTAAAGACTTTCTGATCTGTCTAAATAAACGCACTTCTTGTCAAGAAAAACGTGACAGAAGCAGCAGTTGTGAGTGGGGAGGCCAACCCTAGCTCCGCCCCTGCGTTAACTGCGTTAAATATTTGTAACGCATTAAACTGGAAAAATTAATTGTCTGCGTTAATGCACTAATTTTGACAGTACTACACTGAAAAAAACAATAAGTAAAATTTACTTAATTTTTATTTTGCAAGTTTTTGCACGCATATTTTTAAAGTAAAATTTAAGTATGGAATTAAGTAAAATCTACTTGACTAAGTTAAGTAAAATTAGCAAAGGAAATAAGTACATTTAACGTGTCCAATTAGAGTTTGATGAGTAATTTCTACTTAATTATTTTAAGTTTACCCTGATTTCACATTTCATTCAACCATGGTTATAATTATTGTAAACTTTACTCAAACCACATATCACTGAAAAAATGCCAATTAAAGCATGTGGTTCACTTACAAACATGTAAGTAAGCAAGAAGACAGCTCTTTATTCTTTTTAAGGTAATATGTGGACTCAAATGTAGTTATTAACCAAATGAACACAGAGACCTCAATACTTGGCACATGATACACAAAGATGGTAACAAACAGTTTTTGAGTATGAATGGGTCATTTTGAGTAGAAAATGACCTCTAGATGTCACAAAACAGCAAGTTACTTAACATAACAACAAAAGCAACCATAAAACAGTCTAAATACATCTCGAAAACAGCAAAAAAAGTCTAATGCAGGTTGTTAATCAAAATTAACTGCACATTAACCCACTTAACATGAAAGTTTTGAAATATACTTTTATATTGCAATAATTTCACATGCAATCTCCAAATTAATGTAAAAACAACATTAAGACTTAAGACTTTTTTAAAATATTTGTTTAGTGGTTTTGTTTATATTTTTTATGACTTAAAGTGAGTATCACTGATAGCAATACTACTGATGTCTCTGAATTTGTTTTTTTTTTAACCATTGACTAAGCATTCAACATTACAGTATATAATGTAACATAACATTTCTAAGACTTTAAAAATAACTTCTAATTTAAGTTAACTTCAAACAAATCTTCACATAAACCCATTATAATAAATGTCATATTTACATGTGCCCTTTAGCAAGTAGGAAATATAGCCTACAGAAATTGAATAAAGTTATCAAACACTAAATTCTAAATTAAATAGGCTATAGATGAATCCTTAAAGCTACAAAAGCAATTGATTTCTTCTTTTTTTCCTCTCTTTTGTTCTTTGATGAACAGACATCACAGCAGCTGGTTTATTAGGTTATTTGGCTGCTATTACTTTAAGAGCTGCCGCTGCTGAACGTGACGTGGATCTGACGCACACGCTTGTAATTTCATTCACGCTTTAATATGAAATAATACAGGCTACAGTGCGCACCGCCGTATTTGTGCGTGCAATTGAAGAGCATGTGCTACGAGCACAGTATAATGGCTGACAGGACAGGAAGATTTGTTTTTACTGACGTATGGCCTGACAACATCTAATCACTGTTGTTCTGCTAAAGCTCCTCGTCACCTGTATGATTTCTGCACTCGTTTGACTCACGCCTGGTGCTGAGGCGAAGTGGAGTGTGCATCTGAAAAATCTCCTGTTTTATGTGGTTGTAAAGATGTTCTGCATCTAAATAAATGCACTTCTTGTCAAGAAAAACGAGACAGAAGCAGCAGTTGTGAGTGGGGTGGCCAACCCTAGCTCCGCCCCTGCGTTAAATGAGTCAAATTGGAAAAATCAATCAATTAATCGTCTGCGTTAACACGCTAATTTTGACAGCACTAATATTAGACTTGTGCCAGTATTCGGTAATGCGATATATCACGGTAATGAATATGCACGATATTGTTATCGTGGGCACTTCTAAAAAATCATTTCCACTATTTAGATAGATGTTTAGATGCACATCTATATTGCAACATCTCATCACTGTTGTTCTGCTAAAGCTCCTCGTCACCTGTATGATTTCTGCACTCGTTTGACTCACGCCTGGTGCTGAGGCGAAGTGGAGTGTGCATCTGAAAAATCTCCTGTTTTATGTGGTTGTAAAGATGTTCTGCATCTAAATAAATGCACTTCTTGTCAAGAAAAACGAGACAGAAGCAGCAGTTGTGAGTGGGGTGGCCAACCCTAGCTCATATATATATTTTCGTTTTTGAACAGTAAGATTTTTTATGTTTTTTTTTAAAGGAGTCTCTTCTGCTCACTAAGCCTGCATATATTTGAACCATTAAAAAACTTGGAGTCTGTATTTTTTATGTTTTGGGAAAGAAATGATAGAAATTAATACTTGTATTAATTTGACCATCATGCTGGTTAAATTAATTTGCCTCCAAAATGACTGCAAAAACATGCTGGATTCTGAAAGCACAGCTGGCAATAATGTAGCCCTCTCTGAGGAGCTTCTATGAGGATCTGTTTAGTGAAGAGGGGTGATCTTACCCATGCCAGTTTTCAACATCTGGTTATAGGCTCTCCAAACCATGGAGGTCCACTCACACACACACGTTTGGAGATACACTACGGTTGAGGTCAATGAAGGCTAGAAATCATGTTTAAAATGTAAGCACACATTGTAAAACTGAGACCCAAAAAGTTTTTTACAAAATGCAACTTTGTTAAACCAGTAACCTGAAGTATTTGGAGCAGCTTATTAAGAGTTTTACGATGTATTTTATGAAAAAAAGTCACTAAATTTAGCATTTTACCTTCCTTTTCACTTCTGGTAAATGTGGAATTGTCATGAGCGCAATAATATGGCATGTACAACACAGTTTATCCATTTGACTTGAGCATGAAAACGACAAACAAAAACTGCAGAGATGAAAACAACGTAATCTTATTTAAAGGCTTTAAACAACAGCATCTGCAAGTGCAATGGGATGAAGACCAACTCGATTATCCACTATTTCATGTCTGTCACTAAAATAAACAGCATCACTGAAGAGCTAGATGAATAGTCCAAAAGCCCCCGAGTGTTTAATCTTTTGAACCGTTTTTGTTCAACTCAAGCTTGTTTCTATTTATTTAATAATGTTATGATTCACTAAATATAGGA
Organism: Sinocyclocheilus rhinocerous; assembly: GCF_001515625.1. Lineage (NCBI taxonomy): Eukaryota > Metazoa > Chordata > Actinopteri > Cypriniformes > Cyprinidae > Sinocyclocheilus > Sinocyclocheilus rhinocerous. The sequence continues at coordinate 1,411,497 of NW_015666542.1, forward strand.
GGGGATGCAAAGGCTGCGATGAATTTTCCCACCATGAAGGATCTGTGATTTACAACATATTTGACTTAATCTGAAGTTCTTCATAGGTGAATGAAGAGAAGAAACAAGCAGTTAATACTAATTTTGAATATTTAAGATAATAGGTTTGGCCTGCATTTTTCCAGAAACACTGAATGGCACAATAACTCTGATGAAAGCCATGTTAAGTTAGCGTACATGAAATAATGTTGAAAAGATGTCTTTAAAATGTGTGTGTCCCATCACAAAATGACAAAAAGGTCTCAGAGTTGGTCCTAATTTAAATTCAGACAGCCCACTGATTAGTGCTTAATATTCACTTCATATTTCAGACTCCAGATGGCCCCTTGCAGATTTCCTGTGCCCTATCTGGCTGTTCCTGGATGTCTTGTTTTCAACTGCCTCCATCATGCACCTGTGTGCCATCTCCCTCGACCGCTACATTGCGATCAAGAAACCAATCCAGCACAGCCAGTTCAAATCCAGAGCTAAAGTGCTGGCTAAGATCGCACTCGTCTGGCTAATCTCTATAGGTATGTCACAATGTTAGCCATTGTCCTTTAAAGATGCAGGGAATTTCCATTTTCAATTGTAAAAACACAAATGCCACAATTTCCTTCCAGAAGATGAAGAGGCTTATAAATGGGACCAAACTCATTTCTAGAATTACATTACCTACATTTAATAAAATGTGAAATTATAGCTTTACACAAATCTGGCAAAACCCAGTCTCTAAGTGCCAAACCGATCGATGATCTCAACACTCGCTGTCTCTGGAAAAGTTACATGTGCATACATTTCATTTCTCTCACATCACTGACTGGCCAGTGAGCTTCTATTATTTATACAAACAAACGATTTACTCTTAATGATTGGGTTTTAGTGATACGTGGACGCTGGCTTGTGGGGGGTGGAATGAAAGTAAACACCTCGCAATTTCTGCTCGTTAACATCAGTCCAGACGATTACTTTGGCTGTGTTGTCTGGACAAGCTCAACGCACTGTTCTGGAATCATGAAGCAGTTTCACCACCATGAAAGGCAGGCCACGTGCTGTGTCACTTCAACACTGACCATGAAACTGTGGACTCCTGAGAACGACTTCGCATATTCTCACGTTTGACAAAGCAGTATTACCGAGACAAAACAGGCACCAGGAGCTGATGGTTATAGATACTGAGAGATCTCAAATCCAAGATGTATTATTGATGTTGTAACTGCTATTATTAGTAGTAATGAATGGCAAATGTATAGACTATTCCAATAGTTATTACACAAGAGTCCCACAATATCAAAAAAAGACTTCTTCTGCTGTTTCTAATTTTACTGCGCTATGAGTTTTGCTCTTATAAGATCCTGTATCAAGTTAAAACAAGCCTTGAGGCCTGTGTTCTGTTCCATTACGTAGTGCTACATACAGTTTTTTTTTGAACAACAGATCTCATCTTATGTGAGCACCTCTTAAAAGGTACAATATGTAAGTTTTCGCCACTAGAGGTCGCATTTTCAAAACAATAACAAAGACGAAGTTTGATGGCTATGAAGGGGGATGTTCACGGATGAGGTAATTCATTTTTTTATTACCTGTACCTTCCATAGTTATTCAAACAGCAAATTAATTATACAGAGAATGCAAGCAAAGAACATTTACACTGTCAAAGAACATTATGACTGACTTAAGTCTAGCACGAGTTTAAAGTCCGCGTGAACCGGAAGTTGCTGCCGACTTTATTTCAGTGAAGTGACGTATTTCCTTCTGAAACGGAATATTGAATGGTTTTATTTTGGCGCTCCTCCTCTCTGTCTCTCACTCATATCAAACTAACGGTTGGATGGGTGTGTTTAAAAGGATATTCTGCCCAAGCCGTCAAACTGACATCATCAGAGAAGGACTGCAAGCAAATGTTCAGATTTTGATTAAAGATTACCACGACAAACAATTTTTTTCAGCGGATTAACTTGCACGGATTAATTGTTAACATCAAGACTAGCAATGTGCGCTAGTAAAGTAAATAAAGTCAATTTTGATGTCATGCCGACTTTAAGCACTCTCAAAAAACTCCCCTTCTAATCAGTAAAGCCGTCTATACACGGTTTTATGAATGAATCTCTTACATCATACGTACATCTGCGCTTTGTTGTTTATGATGAGAGAATTCACGTGAGAGCTGAATTCAGTCAGCGAGCGCCGTGCACGGAACAAAAACTCATCTGAACGCCTCTGATTGGTCATTGCATTCATAAGCTCAACAGCCTCATGTGTGATTGGTTATAATGCGCAATACTGTAAAAACGCATTAAAAAAATCGTGGCGCAACATTGAGCAGATCTAAATTTAATGCTGCGGTCAACACTTTTCATTTCATTTGCATTTTATTCGCGACAGCTGTAATGGATTTAGTTTAACTGTACAGCAGCATTTGTGTCTGTGTGTTGCCATAGTTTCTACAAGCGGAAACTGAGGATATGAGTATATTACATCATTGATCGGCGACAATGACCAGGGACGAGTCATTATTTAAAATTTGAATTTCTCTGGATTTACAAATCCTTGGGAACTTTTGCATAAATACACAACTGCATAAAATATATAACACTGTGCAAGTAGTTTTTGGATATTTTATTACGAAAATCTTACATATTGTACCTTTAAGAACCTAATCGGGATCAGATGAACCCCACAAAAGCTGAACTGTTCAAGGTTTCTGCAGAACCAGTTAGTCAAATAGTTGTTATGGAAATCCACCAATTAGTAGCATTGCTTAAAAACCGAAGGTAGCTGCCAAAAGCACAAAAAATACTATTCGGTGAGCTTACAAAAGGGAATGACTGACTATGCCAGGGGTCTCCAACCCTGCTCCTGGTGAGCTACCGTCCCACAGATTTCTGCTCCAACCCCAATCAAACACACTTGAACCAGCTAATCAAGGTGTTTAGGGCTACTTGATAATTCAACTTATGCTGGTCTCGGCCTGGACTTGGACCTAAATGAGTTGGTGTTGACTTCTACACTGGTTGGAGTTAATCTCTCCAGGAAGGTATATATCCAGGTGCAGGACTGAACACCACGGTCCAATAACCTGCACCAAGGTGAGCTAGGTTTTGCAGGTTTCAGCTCCAACCCCAATCAAACACACCTGAACCAGGTAATCAAGGTGCTCAGGGCAACTTGATCAATACAAACAGGTGTGTAACTACAAACTGAAGTCTGCAGGGCGGTAGCTCTCCAGGAGCAGGGTTGGAGATCCTTGGACTATGCAGTAACCTAGTCCAGTGGTGTCCAATCCTGCTCCTGGATATATACCTTCCAAGTCCCGGTCCAATTCCAGGCCCAGACCAGTGTAGGTTGAATCAGAGTCAAGACTAACACCAGAAAAAGGTCGAGTACGAGTCAAGATGAGAACTGAAGCAGATCTGAATGATTCAGACAATGTAAATATGCTATGCTTTGAGATAAATGAAATTGGTCTTGAGTACTACCATCCTGACTCCAAAGTGCTCCAACACACCTGCCTAGAAGTTACAAGTAATCCTGAGGACCATGTTTAGCGGGGGTTCAGGTGTGTTTAAACTCTGGAGGAAGGTGCCCCTCTGGGAGCAAGACTGGGCAACACCTGAAGTAAATTTTAATTGGTTTGATCATTTCAATGTTTTATTTAAACCTTATTCTCTGCTAAATTTAATGATTGGTCTTTATCCATCAGGGATTGCAATACCCATTCCAATCAAAGGGCTACAAGTCTTCGACCATCCAAACAACGTCACCTTCAACAACAACCACACCTGTCTGTTGTCACCAGAAAGTTTCGGGGACTTCAAGGTGTATGGGTCTTTGACGGCTTTCTTTATACCACTCACAATTATGATGATTATCTACTTGCTGACAATCCAAGTACTGCGCAAGAAGGCCTATCTTTTGAGATCGAGAGCTGCAAGGCCCAGCATTTCCACAGTCTTCCACCAGGAGTTGGCGGTTGTCTCTTCGCCTGAGAAAGTGGTCATTGCAAATGGAATAAAAAGGGACCGAACACTGCATCCCGTCACAGGGGACGAGGTCCCTCTCCGCAGGATGTCCACCATAGGAAAGAGGTCCATGCAAAACTTGAGCAATGAACAAAGGGCATCAAAGGTTCTAGGGATTGTATTCATGTTGTTTGTTGTGATGTGGTGTCCTTTCTTCATTACCAATGTGACTTCTGTACTCTGTCAAGGGTGCAACAGTAATCTAGTGGAACAGCTGTTGGATATCTTTCAATGGGTGGGCTACGTTTCGTCGGGAATCAACCCCCTGGTTTATACGCTGTTCAACAGGACGTTCAGGCAGGCCTTTAGGCGCTACATCACATGTGACTACAGACGTGTAAGGACTCCAAAAATGCAACGGAGAAGCAGAATTTCTTTTCGGCCATCGGTGACCGAAAACTCAAAACATTTTATGAAACACAGTATGAAGAACGGCATCAGCCCCGTAAGTTATCAGAGTCCTCTTCGGCGTCGTCCAACTCACCTGCAGACCTCTGCGAACATCACGCTGGACACATTGCTTCTGACGGACAATGAAGACTGCAAACCTGACGAACATGTAAGCCACGTGTAGTACATCCGATACACTTTGAATAAGAAGCCAAGATAGAGATGTGCCAGTCGTTCAGTGCCAAAAGCCCACAAGTTCTCATGGGAACCAATAAGATATGGTCTAAAATGGTACAGAAGGGCTGCATAAAATGGTCAGGGGTTTGTTTGACATGGCCGCCAATATCACACTCGGTCACACTTTATTTTAAGGTCTAATTCTCACCATTAACAAATCATTAACTACAACTTTTGCCCTCAATAACCTCCTAATTCGCTGCTTATTAATAGTTAGTAAGGTAGTTGTTAAGTTTAGGATTAGGGATGTAGAATATGGTCACGCAAAATATGTGTTTTATAAGCACTAATAAACAACCATTATATCGTAATAGGCAAGCTAATAAGCAACTAGTTAATAGTGAGAATTGGTCCCTTTACTAATGTGTTACCTAATACTCCATATTAAATCCTTGGATTGGGAGACAGATTGGCACTTAATATGAATGTCTAAGAACCCCCAAAAGACACAAATAGCTTTGGGGTGTTAAAGTAATGGCCAGCGTAATAATTGGCGGTACTGTGAAAATAAACACAGTACTTACGGCAAAGAGAGGAGTATTTTTGCACATCCCAAAGTTAGTAGGGTCTACAATGTGAAGCCAAAATAAGACATCTTCTCAATATAAAGCACAAGTCTCAAATAAATCACATCTCCACTTATCTTCTGTATACAATGAATAAATAATAAATTCTTCACTAAGTTATTGCAGGTCTTCTTTACTTCTGTAGACTGATCTTGAATCAAAAATGCCTTTGTACATGTAAGAAATAACTTTGTAGATACTTACATTTTTCAATATTCTTCTGAACTATTGCCAAATAAACTTTTTTTCCAGATAAAAATAGTTGACATTATGATTTCATTACGCGTTCAGAAAATATTTCTTGCATACTGAATATGCAGAAATATTTGAACTAAGAAGTGTTTGTTTTGGCTAATGCTTACAGTTTATAATTGCACAAAAAAAAAACATGTCAATGGTGCTACTTTGAAGTTGTGAAAAATGCATTACCAGTGTTTCCCCTAGGTTTACGGCTTTTTTTTTTGAGGGGGGGACTCCTTTTTTTTCTGGACTCCTTTTTAATGGTTAAATTAAATTGTATTAATCAAAAAGCATGTCTAATTAATTAAAATCATGAAACTTAAACAATTTAACATCAATTTATTAAAAATGTAACAAAAATTACATGTTTAGGGCCCTAGGAAAAGTTGTATTTTTCCCAACCTTATGTTTTATTGTTACCAAATTCTGTTTTAGCATGTCTAATTATTTGAAAGCATAAAAACAAGTTTCATTTATTCTTACAATAGCCTTGTGATTTTTTGCTCAGAAATTCTTACGGCATAAACACTCATTTAATCTATCTTTTAAGTAATGAAAATTAAACAATTTTTTTTTTTTTGGAAAATAAAGGTAATTTAATATTACAATTAAAACATTGAAGAAATATTGTATGATTATTCCTTAAAAATAAGGTTTTAATCATTTTAGTAGTAGTAGTAGCAGCCTTTTACATACATTCTACGGAAAAATAGTAATATATTTCTGCCGCAATGCCTTCAAGTTAAACCGAACTTTTATTTTGACGGGTTGCCGTGAATACCGTTACATTTCTGTGTGTAGCCTATATGATATGAGAATAGTTTTACTCAAATGAAACGGTCAAATGCTCATGAAGTGACTCTCAGAGCAATTCTGGAGATGTTGTTAATGTATTTATGTCCTCATTTAGTGAGAAATGCCAGATGCTAAAATCACCGCAAACTTCACGCGCGCTTCAGTACAAGTGGTAAACAAAACCGCCCGTCTGCGCCATTCATTAAAAGAGACACGAAGAATTCATATTTAAATATTAAGTCGTTTTGCGGCTTAATATTTACAAATACTAGTGGGAGTGGGCTCACTTGTGTGTGAGTGTGTGTGTGTGTGTGGAATACCTTTATTGTGTGTATATGATATGAGGATAGTTTTACTCAAATGAAACGGTCAAATGCTCATGAAGTGACTCTCAGAGCAGTTCTGGAGATGTTGTTCATGTATTTATGTCATTTAGTAAGACGGCAGACGCTAAAATCACCGCAAGCGTCACGCGCGCTTCAGTACGAGTAGTAAACAAAACCGCGCGTCTGTGCCATTCATTAACACAGAGACACGCAGAATTCATATTTAAATAGTCGTTTTGCGGCTTAATATTTATTTTAGTGTGTGTGTGTGTGTGCGTGATACAGAGAGCACGACCTTAACGTAGAGACCGAAAGGACATGTCGTCGTGTAAATAAGATAAATAACATAAGGCTATTTAGATTGTTTAATAAAAGAACAAGGTATACACCCCTCTACATTGCGAATAAATCACTCGCATATGCGACTAAATCTTACTCTGGGCGACTAAATAATGTCTAACATTAGTCATTGGCTAATAAATTCTTAGATTTTACACGCCAAGTATGTGTGTGAGAGGCGTTCAACACAGATTTTCACTCGATAAACACGCTGACTGAGCGCTTGAGAGTTTCGCTCTCCGTCAAGTGATCTGTACTATTTGGATGTGCTCAATGGATCATGTCATGTACTCAATGGATGCGCAGTATGTAGCACGCAGCGCACCTGTATTTGACGTACCGTAAACTAGTGTGAAGGCGCACGACTCGCCGTCGCTTTACTGATAGCGCCGTTTCTCTCACATGCAAAGAGAGAGCGAGAGTCTTGCATACCACGCTGAATCGACGCGCTACATGTAAACCATATTCTTTGTTGTATTTTCCTGTCAAAATAACAGAGTTCATTTAGAAATATTCAGCTTTTAACCCTCTTAGTGCCAAAGTCGCAAAATTGCGATAAGACTTCATACATAATCAAATAGACTGTAGTTCCTAATATGGTGTAATATCTCATTTGTATTCCCTACCACTAGATGGCAGACATGTAGTACTTCGATTCTAGACCAAAATTACGTCACCTTCCTATTCAAAGTGTTTGAGGAAAGAGCAGAGCAAGTGAGCTTTCGTGTCATTGATAATCAACCATGTTTTGCAGCATGATCTTATGGTGAAAAGATTCCATTCGCATTTGTAGTAAGTGATCAATCAACACCCACAAAAGAAGAAGGTGTGCAGTCATGATTTGCATGTGCAGCAGGGATAGGAGGCCTGTAGGACAGACGACAGAAACCTGTTGAATTGTTGCAGCTCTGTGCACTCTCTAAACACAGGAAGGATTTATATAGATTATTTTTAACTCACAATTGATCATGGGAATATCGCATGGCCTTTTTAGGGCTTAAAATAGTTCACCAGTTCTACTTGGCCAAGAACCAGAGGGGGCGTCTGAGGGGGAACTTACAGCCGGCAAAATAATAAAAAAAGAGAAGCATATGGGACAACACAACATGATTTACCCTTGCATGCAGGGTGTGTTTAAAGGTGCAAGCTGTTTTTTATCTAAATCTGTGGTTGGGCCTATGATTAAAAACTACTCTTCAAAGTATTTTTTTGTCTTGAAACTGGTGATTTTTGAGGTCAACAAATTTTGCCATTTAGATTGATCCATGATCAATGCTGGCTATTTCAATATTTACTCAACATCCAGATGTTTTGAAGTTTGTAGTGTGTAGCGGACATGACCCTAAACCAGACTAATTAAACCAACCAGTCCATTTTGAAAATATGTATTTTTAAACTAAAAACAAAAACACACACTAGTAAATGGAACCACAATGGGGGGGTAAATGATTACTAATTTCTGGTTGAAGTTAGTTCTGGTATAAGCGATACATATCGTCTGCGATAATATTGTAATTGTTGTTTTAGCGGTGCGCGATTTGACCAAACAAAACACACCTACAGAGTACGAAGGTTAGAATAAATGCGTGTGCGCATTTAGAAAGCGTTCTTTTACTGCATGATTCAGTCTATTACAAAATTCAAGAAATTAGGACAGAAAATGTATATATTTACATAATTTCATGTAGTTCACCAATATCACACGAAGAGTACTGTTTTTTCCCCAAAAATTAGCATGATTACAAATGTGATTTTGTTTTTCAATAAACAAGAAGTTAATTAAGAGACTTACATTTTGGCCACCATATTGCCTGTTTTTGCTCTATTACGACAACAAAAATAATTCCAAACAGCCACAGCGCTGTTTTGTGTCTCTGAGCAACATGACGTTGTTTCGTTCCTGAATGAATCAACAGTTTAAATGATTCGGTTCAATCGCAACAACTCACTTATTAACAGTGACTTGCTGCCACCTACTGGCGGTTTCAATTTCACATTTATAGTATCTTTTCATTTTTAAATCATTTCAAATATCAATATTCCACCTTTTATATATAATATATCAAAATATTATTTATGCATTTGTAATGGCAAGTTAAATGCATTCATGTTCTGCACTAAACAGTGTGTAAATACATCTATATGCCACTTCAGATGCAGCTTCTGTGTTTCCTCTGCATTGAAAAGGTGAATTTAGTTTATACTGATTTAATTTGCTTGGTCTGATTTTAATTCACTGATTAAACGTAAGAACTGGACTCAAAAGACGATGGACACCTTTAGAAAAAATGACTTTATAAAGGGAAAACTTATTGGAAAAGATTAATTTCTCACAAAATATGAAGAACATCAAAAACTTCAGGAGTCAGTCGTCTACGGTATTCTTTAAGACACCAGCACAAAAATATTTTCTAATTATCGTTATCAATAAAATCCCAGAAAAGAGATATTATTTTTTGTCAATATCGCACACCCCTAGTTGAAGTACTGCATAAGAGAATATTACAGAAATTTCCATTACTTCTACATGCACTCAATGCCGAAACACTAGGTAGAGGCACAAAAGGATGGCAAAACGCTCATTGACAATAAAGCAAGTGCCAAGGAAGTGATCCATCTCTTAATGGGACCAAAATCAACTGCTGAGGACAAGCACTTCAGAAGACACTCTAACCACATCTGTAAAGCACTGCAGAGGAATGGGTGGAATCTCGTCTGTGTATACATTAAGGGCTGATTAATCAGGGTTACTGGCAAGCTATCAGAGAGCGGCTCATCCCGATGAGGTCTGTTTATAATGAAGCACAGGATGAGACGACAGGGAGCACTGATGAGAGAGAGACAGGTGAGGATAGACAGCACCATACCTGAACATGATCAATCCAATGGACTCCACGGCAGCCCTCCGAACATCGTCGTTCACGTCACTTACCTGACAGGAAGAGGGACGAGAAATCAGAGCGATGCATTTGGATAAAATATTACATTCATTATTCTAAGGAAATAGCCTATTTAGTTTATTGTCTTCTATCACAATGACATAATTAAGTGAACATAAGGGTGCATTTAAATCAATGGCTTTAGGCAGATGTTGCCAGCACTCAACAATTATTTTAAAATGTCAAAAGTTTTTGCATCTTCCTTGGAATACTCTTTTAATTTGTAATAAATAGGATTTCCCACATATCCACAATATCAGTATTAGTCCTCATACAATCCCTTAGTAAGCAACTTTAACTCTGTTTGGCATGAGAGTTATTTTTTAGCCACTGAATAAATAATCAAGCAATAATTAAAGCTGAAGTGCCTGAGCTTTACCAGAGTAGAACTCTGAAAGAAATACTCATATTACAACAAAAACGTCCAGCAGAACAGATAACAAAAGTAACACTGCAAGCAAGCTCTTTAGCTGCAAGTACAAAACGACTTATGGAAATGTCGCCATCTGCAGGAAATGCAGGATAGATGGCCTGCTGAACACAAAAATAGACCTCAAAAAAAAAGAAAAAGACTGCTGCCCTGACAGAGATGTTATAAAAAGGTTATTAAAATTATTATATTATATCATATTCTGTTCTTTTATATACAGTGGGTACGGAAAGTATTCAGACCCCCTTACATTTTTCACTCTTTGTTATATTGCAGCCATTTGCTAAAATCATTTAAGTTAATTTTTTTTCCTCATTAATGTACACACAGCACCCCATATTGACAGAAAAACACAGAATTGTTGACATCTTTGCAGATTTATTAAAAAAGAAAAACAGAAATATCACATGGTCCTAAGTATTCACCCCCTTTGCTGTGACACTCATATATTTAAATCAGGTGCTGCCCATTTCTTCTGATCATCCTTGAGATGGATCTACACCTTCATTTGAGTCCAGCTATGTTTGATTATACTGATTGGACTTGATTAGGAAAGCCACACACCTGTCTATATAAGACCTTACAGCTCACAGTGCATGTCAGAGCAAATGAGAATCATGAGGTCAAAGGAACTGCCTGAAGAGCTCAGAGACAGAATTGTGGCAAGGCACAGATCTGACCAAGGTTACAAAAAAATTTCTGCTGCACTTAAGGTTCCTAAGAGCACAGTAGCCTCCATAATCCTTAAATGGAAGACATTTGGGACGACCAGAACCCTTCCTAGAGCTGGCCATCCGGCCAAACTGAGCTATCGGGGGAGAAGAGCCTTGGTGAGAGAGGTAAAGAAGAACCCAAAGATCACTGTGGCTGAGCTCCAGAGATGCAGTCGGGAGATGGGAGAAAGTTGTAGAAAGTCAACCATCACTGCAGCCCTCCACCAGTCGGGGCTTTATGGCAGAGTGGCCCAACGGAAGCCTCTCCTCAGTGCAAGACACATGAAAACCCGCATGGAGTTTGCTAAAAAACACCCGAAGGACTCCAAGATGGTGAGAAATAAGATTATCTGGTCTGATGAGACCAAGATAGAACTTTTTGGCCTTAATTCTAAGAGGTATGTGTGGAGAAAACCAGGCACTGCTCATCACCTGTCCAATACAGTCCCAACAGTGAAGCATGGTGGTGGCAGCATCATGCTGTGGGGGTGTTTTTCAGCTGCAGGGACAGGACGACTGGTTGCAATCGAGGGAAAGATGAATGCAGCCAAGTACAGGGATATCCTGGACGAAAACCTTGTACATTAATGAGGAAAAAAAATTAACTTAAATGATTTTAGCAAATGGCTGCAATATAACAAAGAGTGAAAAATTTAAGGGGGTCTGAATACTTTCCGTACCCACTGTATGCGTGTGTAATCCCCTAACTTTAAAACTATTTCTTTTCATTAGGTAAAGTTAAATTTTATCTTTCTTAAAAATCAGGAATAAAAATGTGTAGGATTACAATCTAATCATTTTATCTTGTAACCGAGGAATGACCCTTATATTTGTTTGCGTCTAATAATACTATTGTTTGTAACATTTGCTAGTGTAAGACTCACAGCCACATGCAGCAGTCGTCGGATGGCTTTGTTGTTCCCAGAGCCGCAGTACGCCATGGCCACTGTGTACATTCCCGACCGGCGTAGGATGGGGTCCTGTCGGGACAGTGAGATAAAACAGAAGCTCAATGCGCTGTCTGCACAGAAGACCAGAACCTCAGAACACAGCAAGCCACACAGTTAATGTATTCACACAATAAACATGGCGTTCTGGAAACAGTTAAGACTGCAACAAATTTATTCTGCCTGTTAGAGAGACAATTAGAATTATACAAAATAACCTAGAAAATGTTACGAAACTAGGGGTGTGCGACAATATCTCGATATTTTCAGGGATTTTATCTATATTGATAATTAGACAATATTTTGCTGAGTGTGTTATTGTGCTGGTATCTTAAAGGGATAGTTCACCCAAAAATGAAAATTCTGTCATTAATTACTCACCCTCATGTCGTTCCAAACCTTTAAGACCTCCGTTCATCTTTGGAACACAGATTAAGATATTTTTGATGAATTCTGAGAGCTCTCTGACCCTCCCATAGACAGCAAAGATCCTAACACGATCAAGGCTCAGAAACTTAGCAAGGACATCGTTATAATAGTCCATGTGACATCAGGGATTCAACCGTAATTTTACGAAGCTACGAGAATACTTTTTGTACGTAAAAAAAAAAACAATAATAACAACTTTATTTAACAATTCGTCTCCTCAGTGTCACCCTATAGCGCCATTTTGGAGAGTATCACATATGTTCAGATCAAAGTGTAAACAACGTAAACAACATATCCGCGTACGGTTGTTTACATATGTGATACTCTCCAAAATGGCGCTACAGGGTGACGCTGAGGAGACAAATTGTTGAATAAATTCGTTATTTTTGTTTTCTTTTGCACAAAAAAAAAAAAAAAAGTATTCTCGTAGCTTTGTAAAATTATGGTTGAACCCCTGATGGCACATGGATTATTTTACCGATCTCCTTGCTACGTTTCTGAGCCTTGATCATGTAAGGATCCTTGCTGTCTATGGGAGGGTCAGAGAGCTCTCAGAATGCATCAAAAATATCTTAATTTGTGTTCTGAAGATGAACGAAGGTTTTATGGGTTAAAACATTATAATGCAATGACACCTACATCGTCATCGCATCGCGTGCGCCGCTGATGAGGCTGCCTCCTTAACGCACACCTAAAAGTCGAATGCAACGTTTTTGCATTCGAATGTGGATTTTTATTTTAAATTCGACTAATATTCGAAATTCGATTTTTGTTTTTTTGACAGCCCTAGTAATCATGGTAATTTTATAATGTAGACAGAGAGAGTGCATAAGTCTTTGGTATTAATTTATATATATATATATATTAGTGATGCGCGGATGAGCTAAAACGTCACCTGAATCCGCAGCTTCAAATAAATTATCCACCCGCCAACCGCCCGCACCTGTATTTTTGTCTGATTTAGATAACCGCACCCGATCATCACAATAGGGTTCGTACGGTCATGAAAAACCTGGAAAAGTCATTGAACAGCAATTTCCAGGTTTATGTAAAAATAAATAAACTCAAAGTTTTTGAAAAAATCATGAAAATCTATTTCACAATTCTCTGTATAATAGAATTATGTTTAATCAGATCCTGAATTGTTGCGGGATTGCGCATACATCGCATAACTCATTCCCGCAGCTTTCGACTTTAAAATGAGGGAAATTACTGCAAAACCTTTATTCAATATAGCGTGTAGGTTAGAGGAGTAAATAAATCCACACAAACCATCAGATGAAAACAGCGTATGTGATTCAGCTGTACCGCGTCTTCTCTCTTTGACTTTCGCTTCACATCGACGCATCTAGAGCTGCTGCACGCTGCAATAGAAGACTTTAGCTCGCGTTTCGGGACAATTGACAAAATTGTCAATTGCCTAATCGGTCATTGTTGCATCGTCACAAAAATGTATTATTTTCACGTCTTTTTAAGCCATTCGGTACTCGCGCTCTCCAGAGGCGCGTGCGCTCACAACGTTTTTGCATTCGAATGTGGATTTTTATTTTAAATTTGACTAATATTCGAAATTCGATTTTTTTTTTTTTGACAGCCCTAGTAATCATGGTAATTTTTGGAGAAGAAAACGGCACTCTATGTGTGATATTGAAGAACTATATGAAATGATATAAATGTATACATTTTCTGTCCCCATGTCTTGAATTTTGTGATCATTCTAAATGCATTTTGTTAGACTGAATCATACAGTGAAAGAACGCACTGTAAATGCGCACTAGTCTAGACTTCACGTGATGTATGCATGCGAGGGGTGTTTTGAATGGTTTTTGCAAAATACTCGATAATGTCAAATCGCACATCGTTAAAACAACAATTACGATATTATCGCAGACGACATATAATTGCACACCCCTATACGAAACATTAAATTTTTTAATGCAATTAATTGTATGTACAGAAATATTTTTGACTTAAAATATATGTAAAAACTCAGTGCTCACCTTATCTCTACACAGACTCTCAATTAGAGCATCGGCCTCTTCCATCCTTCCATACATCACCATTGCGATGCCGACAGCTAGTCCACGCAGGATCTTCTCATGCTGGGTTTCCTGAGCATAGCCCACCATGTCCTCAATGGCCTGGGCTGACTTTGAGCCCAACATCACTAGCCCCAGAGCAAGACCAGCCGCCTCTCCTGTGACAACACCAATTAACAAGATGACCGCGAGCTTAACGTAGAATTACAGACCGAATGTTGCCCATTTAAACCTGATTGTTCTGCGTGGTTGCCCAAAATTTGACCAATAGTAACAGTGATGCTTGCCTTCATGATATCTACTGATAAAGATGAACTTTTTTTTAATGAAGGTGCCAAAATAAGATGAAAATGCTGCACATGCCTGTTACTGCATCATCTTGATAGAGGTTTGATTTGAGCAGGTCGTAGACGTCTTGGCGAGCAGTGCCCAGGGCCGCTAACCCGAGTCCCAGAGCGCCACCGTGTCGAACAATCTGCAAAAAAATTTGATGTAGAGTTATTCCTGCTTTCTGGAATTGCAGTGCCTTGAAACTTTATTTGAGCGTGATTATGCACATACATCATTACTGGCATTCTTCAGCTGGCTCAGAAGGTAGTCAATGATGTCCCCTCCGTGATTAGCATGGATCAGCCCAAGAGCGTAAAGCCCTCCTCCTTCCTGATAGGCTGATCCAGGTGAGGTGTCTTTGGGCAGGTAAGTCGCCATTAACTGTAGTGCTTCCTTTTCATGGCCCTGCACACAAATGCATACAAATTTAACAAATAAATAAAAAAGTAATAACATTGATTATATTACTTTTTTATGAATAATATATTCGTCACTTTCTGCAGACAGAACAAAATATGAGCTTCCTGCTATGTTGAAATGTCTCAATGTTCCGTAATGACATAAAGTAATGCAATAACCGGGCTGCATGCATATATATATATATATATATATTAGGGCTGCACGATAAATCGCACGCGATATTTAACGCGCATCTTGTCAGTAAAGCCGGTTCTGTAAT
>NW_015666542.1:1427020-1463315 GCF_001515625.1 Sinocyclocheilus rhinocerous
ATTCATTAGTCATTTGTATTAGTATACTTTAATTAGTAATTACTAATAATTATAAATTATATTATATTATATTTAGAATTATAAAATTGTTTTTACTTCACAACATCAGTCGAGTATTTAAAATAATATCCTTTTGCGATCTGATGCGGCTTCTCGTCACAGAATGAGGCAGAAAATATACTCTATACTGTAATAAAGGCTATGCTGATTAGAAATGGCTTTTAAATATTTACTTAAACATCATGAAAGAACCCGAGATGGCTTGAAGAACACAGATAAACCATATATTGTCGCAGGCAAGTGTTTATTGTCCTTATATTTCATAATACAAAAGTTTAACATTATATATTTTTATTCAGTTACAGCAATAGCGATGCCTTTATCCATATTAGGGATTTCCTGGAAGGTCATCAGTGTTACTTCTGTGATGCATATGTGGAGTTTCTGCACGGGGGCGCTCTCTGGCTACCAGTATGAATGAAACACGCATTACATGCGTTTATAGCGCTCAATAATGGCCAATTCATCCTATTTTGGGTAAAAATTGGAAAAATAATACCACTGTCAAAAGAAATTAAGTATGCAAATAATAATCCACGCTTTTTCCAGTGTACAGAAGTTTACAGGAGTTTTATGTTGTTAATTTGTTGCAAAAAACACTCTGGTGTGCCGAGCCATTAGAACCGAACCGAAAACCATGTTTAAAAAAACGGAGGTATGTATTGAACTGTGGACTAACTGTATTGTTGCATCCCTACTAAATACACAAATAAAACATCTAAAATAAACTAACAAACAAAAACCTCACATCTTAAATCTAAAACCAGAAAACACACACACACACACACACACACACACACACCTAAAACAAACAAAAGCAAACAAACAAAACACACATTTATCTAAAACAAAAGCAAACAAACATGTAAAACAAGAAACATGCATCTAAAAAAACAAAAGCAATCAAACATGTAAAACAAAAGCACACATGTAAAACAAATTAAAGCAAACAAACATCTTAAAATCAAACAAATGCAAACAAACATCTTAAACAAAAGCAAACAAACATGTAAAAGAAAAATGTAAATAATAGCAAACAAACATATAAAACAAACAAAAAGTAACTGAATATCTAAAACTAAAGCAAGCAAACATCTTAAAATCAAACAAAAGCAAGCAAACATCTGAAATAATCTAAAGCAAGCAAACATCTTAAAAGCGAAACAAATGCAAACAAACATGCAAAACAAACAAAAGCAAACAAACATGCAAAACAAACAAAAGCAAACAATCACCAAACTGCTCCCTTTTTGTGGGAAGCGTCTTGAGCATAATGACAATGCTAACCTTATGAATGACGCCAAGACTGGCTGTTGCTGTAAATTTGGCCCAGTTAGTTGCTCTTGCCAGCCACTCCAAATTCTCTCTGTAAAATACAAAGGACACAATTATCATAATCTGTTTTCTTGTTATCAGTATCATTAAGGATTAGCGAGACTAAGCATGTGAATGTGCTTTACCGTAGAAACTGGTCACTTGTTGTTCCCGTGTGCATGAATGAGTTTGCTATGACCGTCGCTGTGTGACACACCGAATTTCGCACCGCATCCTGAAATAGCCAGGAATAAAACAATTAGCATACGAATTTGAGTATACCAACATCTAGGATTTGATTTTTATTACATTTACTTGAGCTGATATCAAAGACCATTAGAGGATTTAATCAGTTCAAGAGCTGGATTCTCACCTTTGTGTTTTTGAGGATCATCAGGTCTGTGTTGTTGTTTCGAATGAGGAACTGAAGGTGCAGCTCAATGGCCATTTCACCACTTAGTATTTTGATCATTTTTGAGTTCTGGTCTTTGGGCTCACCCTTCTATTTTAAGAAAATACAATTTAAACATTTTTATACAAGACTGATATCAGATGAGCTAAAAGACTTAAAGTGATGACTCACCACATCTGCAGCTTTTCCAGCTGGCGAACTTCCAGCTTTATCCTCTGTCTCCATGGCATCACTGAAACAATAACAACATATTCAATTTATGTTCCAAATCAGATTATTAAAATGTCTTAGATTTCAACCTTTTTGTTAAAATAACCCTCAAGGATGCGAGTTAAAGTTAAGTGATTTTACTATGATTAAGGGGGGTGACTCAAGAAAACTAACTTGAATAAATAAATAATTTACAAAAACGAAAAATGCAAAGAAAATGAAGCCTCTTTAAGGACCATTATTATTTTTTGCAGTGACGTTTCTAATTGTCAATGACAATGAAATACTGTATGTTTTTATTTTTCGCATTTAAATAAACGTAAATATAGGGGTAGAATAGCCTTCATTTTCTTAATATATAAAAAAAATTGGAAAATATATACATAAAACTACTGCTATCATGACGGCTGCATGTGCTTTATGAAGCTTCAAAACTCTGGCACCCATTCGCTTTTCCACTGCGTGGTACGACTAGTCACGGCTCAGTACGGCACAATTTACAAAAACGAAAAATGCAAAGAAAATGAAGCTTCTTTAAGGACCATTATTATTTTTTGCAGTGACGTTTCTAATTGTCAATGACAATTAAATACTGTATGTTTTTATTTTTCGCATTTAAATAAATGTAAATATGGGGGTAGAATAGCCTTCATTTTCTTAATATATTAAAAAAATTGAAAATATATACATAAAACTACTACTATCATGACGGCTGCATGTGCTTTATGAAGCTTCAAAACTCTGGCACCCATTCAATTTATGACTCTGCAGATAAATAACATACAGATTCCAGGATGGTTTTCTCGAAGATGTCCAAGCGCCGGGTCTCCAGCGCGATGCCGATGGCTTGTTTGTACATGTGATCTCCTAAGCAGCGCTGGAACATCTTGTTGACGATTCCCTCTAGACGAGGATCAATGCTTTTCTTCTCCTCATCCTCTGGCAGCTCGGCGTTCTCGACACGCAGTTTGGTGTAATGATCGATACACTTGGCTGATGGCCAAAAAGACATATATTGACAAGGGTTGGTAAGATTTATGTTTTTGAAAGAAGTCTCTTGTGCTCTCCAAGTCAGCATTTATTAGGAGTGCAATGGATCGTGTGTCAGCCACACCACACGGATACGTTGTTTTTGGTCAAATCAAAGTGTAAATAAATGTAGAAAACGTATATGTGTGGTGCGGCTGACACAGAACAGCATACGCGGTTTACGTTCAGTGGATAGTCTCCAAAATGGTGCTATGGTGACGCGAAGGAGACTAATTGTTGAATAAAGTCGTTGTTTTTGTTTTTTTTGCGTACAAAAAGTATTCTCGTAGCCTAGTAAAATTACGGTTGAACCCCTGATGTCACATGGATTATTTTAACGATCTCCTTGCTACGTTTCTGAGCCTTGATCGTGTTAGGATCCTTGTTGTCTATGGGAGGGTCAGAGAGCCCTCAGATTTAATCAAAAATATCTTAATTTGTGTTCCGAAGATGAACGGAGGTCTTACGGGTTTGAAACGACACGAGGGTGAGTAATTAATGACAGAATTTTTATTTTGGGGTGGAGTAACCCTTTAAAGCGGTCATGACATGAGAAATCAAATGTGCCTTGATCTTTTGGCATATAAGAGGTCTTTGTACCATTAAAACATCCTGCAAGTTTCATAGCTTAAAACCTCCTCCGCATTATAAACAAAGCATTTATTTGATCAAGCTCCAAAAATGGCTTGTTTGGATCTGAGGGGCAAGATGATGTCACAGGGGAACAATAATTTGCATAAACACTGCCTCCAGAGCAAGACATCGACAAATAGTCTTCTTCTCACCATAGGCCCCACCCACTGACGTTCACGCACTTAACAGCTGACACTTGTCTTGATTACGCAACGTGACACTCATTTAGAGTCACATCAAAAACAAACAGAAATGACAATCACTGCCGCTATCTTGTCTACACTGGATACATTCTACAGATGCGCGTTCACTTTCTGACACAGTGCAGTGTTTCCCACAGACTTGCACTCTATTTGTGGCGGCATATATATGCAAATTCATTCTCTGCCAGCAGGAGGCGCTTAGAGCGGGAGAGATAGCAGTTTCCCCGGTAACGCTGTAATCAAATAAGCGCTGCGCTTACATTACAGGCAAGATGAAATGAAAATTACATCCATAATTTTCTGAAGACAGTCGGTTTCCTTCAGAAATACAGTGATATAAAAACACCCGCGCAGGGTTTCGACTTTGACACGTGCAGTGCTCATGTTTATTCAACGAAGTCAAAGCCTTTTGGAAAATCTATTTTTGGCGGTCAGTTTCGATACTGTGGCGGGCCGCAACAAATAAATCAATGTATGGGAAACACTGCAGTCCACGCGCTCGAGTCTGTCGTCAATCGGACAAATGGACTGAAAGATTGTTCGCTTTGACACGTTTGGTTTAAACGGCTCGTTCACATCTTTGTACAGATATCAGAAAGAGCTCAGCGTAAGGAACAAGTGGATTGTTTATATTTAATGGCACCCCGGATCGTGTCAGAGGATTGATCGGAGCATGTTGTTTTGTAAACGAGGCACAGTGTCATGGAGAGTTCACGAAGAAACATTTGTTGAAAGATGAAGCGGTACTAGATCTGACTGCAGCTGCATCACATTGTAAGTAAATGATTTCATAATGCTTTGTCTGGAAATTACCGCTTTATTTTGATCATGTTGTCAAAACACTCAAAACATGCAATAGCGAGGGGGCGCTGACACGGTTTCCTATGCAATGACGTTAGCCAATCATAACAGTGGCCGATTACTGACAAGCCTTTAAAGACCTGCTGCTTGAAACCAGGTCGTTTTAGAGAGAGGTTCAGAATGAGGGTTGAAAATAATCCTTTTTCCACATATTTATTTATTTGTGCAAATAAACTGTATTAACATTATAAGTAAACCTCAAGGAACATATTAAAATAATTAAAACTCCTTTAAAATACCTGTTTTGGCAAGCATTCTGGTAAGCTTATGTCTTTAAGTAAACATAAACAGCTGAGAAAGAAACCGGATGTGTGTCAGTATTAGGTCCGTGCATTTGGTCTTTGTGATAGCAGCCCATTAATACCTGCTTCTGTCTGCTAATCAAACAACACCACAGCTTTAACAAAGATGAATCTGTATTTAACTTATGCAGTGAGCACTGTTGTGCTATTTTACACTTAATTCTTACATTTCTGCACCTGAATGCTACTGTTACTGTCTTTATTTGTAACTGTGTTTTGTTGTATTCATCTATGCTTGTAATTTGTGTAATTATTCTTGTTTTATTACTGACTTTATTAGTTAAGCTGGTAGTTTTTGCTGTGGTATAGAAGTACTTAAAGTAAGTTTTCAGTAATAAATGATAAGCAAACTTTTTTTTGTTTTTTTGCTTATCCAAAAAATATTTTGTGATCCGTTGCACCATTAGCGTTTATGTGATCAAAAATACAGTAAAACAGTAATATTGTGAAATATTCTAACAATTTCAA
Source organism: Sinocyclocheilus rhinocerous (assembly GCF_001515625.1). Taxonomy (NCBI): domain Eukaryota; kingdom Metazoa; phylum Chordata; class Actinopteri; order Cypriniformes; family Cyprinidae; genus Sinocyclocheilus; species Sinocyclocheilus rhinocerous. The sequence continues at coordinate 1,432,513 of NW_015666542.1, forward strand.
GTTGTGACGATGGTCAAAAAACAAGCCGATTTGATGGTCAAATAACATTTCTGATTATTATCAGTGTTGAAAACAACTGCTTAATATGTTTTAAGCTTCTTTAAATGAGTAGAACGTTCAAAAGAACAACATTTGAAATGTAAATCTTTTGTAACGTAAATGTCTTTACTGTCAAATTTGCTGAATAGAAGTATTAATTGCTTTTAAATGAATTTCAGAGACAGCTCTTCACTTACCAATAATTGTCTCCACATATTCTGAATTGTCACTGACGTTGAAGAGATCTCCAGCACCCAGTGCGTAGTTTAAAGACTCCTCAAAAGCTCCGAGGTGGTAAAACACTTTAGAAGCCACCAGCGCAGCAAACTCTCTGCTACAAAACGTCTCATCCTCATACAGGACCTCGCTGACAGAGAAAAACTTAGTTCATCATAGGGCTGCACGATTAATCGAATGCGATTGTCATGCGCATTTTGTTAAAAAAGCCGGTTCTGTAATCAGCAGGAAATCATTAGCTTAAATGCACTGCAAGTAGCTTTGGAAAAAAAGCATCTGCCAAATACATAAGTGTAAATGTAAATGTAAAATAACTTAATACTAAGGCTTTAGAGTTTAAATCACTAACCCTACATATTAGCAGTACATTTACCACTGTTTTGCGAAATTTTCCAGGTGAAATCCAGTCATTTCAATGGGAATCCTTGAGAACTGGTATTTCAAGCGAAGGTGAAAGATTTTGCAACGGGTTAAAGTTGGTCACACAGATTCGTCGTGTTAACCAACAGAAAATTACATAAAATGATGACTGGGAGAGACACTTACTTGCTGTGAGAACAAACAGAAGAACTGGTATAAAAACTGGGGAGTGATAAAGCACACATTCTACAAGAAAACAAAACAGAGTTTTATAAAAACGCAAATCTTCAACCGGAAAGCCACACAAAAAGCTCCCAACGTACCTTGTAGAAAAAGTACTGCACAAGGGTTGCTATTCTAATGTAGTAGAAATGGCCGTGTACAAGCAGCAATTTGGCGAGGAACTTGAACCTCGCGATTGCATAGTCGCTGTTCCTCACGGCTTGTCTTCCTTCTTTGCCCATGATTCCTGTACGGAGGTTCATTCGGTTAGCTTGATCGCAATACATTTGACTCGCAAGCCACACCTTTGAGTCCACCTACCAATACCAACGTGAGCCTCCTGGATCATACTGACATCGTTGGCTCCGTCTCCAATGGCTAATGTAATAGGCTTCTCAGGAGAAGTCTTCAACAGTCTCACCACCTGCAAAACACACACCAGCGCTATGAAAACAACAGGCCAGTGTGGGGCGACTGAGCAGAGACCGGACATATTAGTGTGCGTGACCTCTGACCTTGTGGAGAGAGTGAAACCTGAACACAAGGAGGGTAAGGTGACCCACCTTGGCTTTTTGGAGAGGTGCCATTCTGCAGCAGAGTACCGCCGAGCAGTTCTTACACACCTCCATGAAGAGTTTCTCATGCTCCCGCAGAGCCAGAGACAGACTGGCCCCATCCACCACCAGCCCGTGCTGGATCACATGATCCTCCTTGATCCTGCACAAACCCATCTCAAACAATTAGTCCTACAATTAGTTTCCCTTTCAGATGCAACGTTTATGGGAGGAGAGTATTAAAATTAATCACGCAACGCGATTTACTAACATTTACGCTCGTCAAATTACTGGTATTTGCGCAAGTATTTAATGCCCCCAAAAAAGCATGTCTTAAAGGGGTCATGACATGAGAAATCAAAATTGCCTTGATCTTTTGGCATATAAGAGGTCTTTGTTCCATTAAAATGTCCTGCAAGTTTCATAGCTTAAGACGTCCTCCTCATTATAAACAAAGCATTTATTTAATCAAGCTCCAAAAACGACTCGTTTTGGATTCAATGCGGCAAGGTGGCGTCACCTAGCCCCAGTCGTTTGCATATACAACGCCTTCAGATCAACACATTGACATAGGCGCCGCCCACTGGCGTTAAGCCGCTAACGGCTTGTTCACGCTTGATCAATGCGAGTGTCACGTCAGAAATGACAATCACTGCCGCTAACTTGTCTACACTGGATACAGAATAGAGAAGCGCGTTCACTTTCTGACACAGTCCACTCGCTCGAGTCTGTCGTCAATCGGACAAATGGACTGAAAGATTGTTCGCTTTGACACGTTTGGTTTAAACGGCTCGTTCACATCTTTGTACAGATATCAGAAAGATCTCAGCGTAAGGAACAAGTGGATTGTTTATATTTAATGGCACCCCGGATCGTGTCAGAGGATTGATCGGAGCATGTTGTTTTGTAAACGAGGCACAGTGTCATGGAGAGTTCACGAAGAAACATTTGTTGAAAGATGAAGCGGTACTAGATCTGACTGCAGCTGCATCACATTGTAAGTAAATGATTTCATAATGCTTTGTCTGGAAATTACCGCTTTATTTTGATCATGTTGTCAAAACACTCAAAACATGCAATAGCGAGGGGGCGCTGACACGGTTTCCTATGCAATGACGTTAGCCAATCATAACAGTGGCCGATTACTGACAAGCCTTTAAAGACCTGCTGCTTGAAACCAGGTCGTTTTAGAGAGAGGTTCAGAATGAGGGTTGAAAATAATCCTTTTTCCACATATTTATGTTTTTTTGTGCAAAAAACTTTATTAACATTGTAAGTAAACCTCAAGGAACATATTAAAATAATTAAAACTCCTTTAAAATACCTGTTTTGGCAAGCATTCTGGTAAGCTTATGTCTTTAAGTAAACATAAACAGCTGAGAAAGAAACCGGATGTGTGTCAGTATTAGGTCCGTGCATTTGGTCTTTGTGATAGCAGCCCATTAATACCTGCTTCTGTCTGCTAATCAAACAACACCACAGCTTTAACAAATATGAATCTGTATTTAACTTATGCAGTGAGCACTGTTGTGCTACTTTACACTTAATTCTTACATTTCTGCACCTGAATGCTACTGTTACTGTCTTTATTTGTAACTGTGTTTTGTTGTATTCATCTATGCTTGTAATTTGTGTAATTATTCTTGTTTTATTACTGACTTTATTAGTTAAGCTGGTAGTTTTTGCTGTGGTATAGAAGTACTTAAAGTAAGTTTTCAGTAATAAATGATAAGCAAACTTTTTTTTGTTTTTTTGCTTATCCAAAAAATATTTTGTGATCCGTTGCACCATTAGCGTTTATGTGATCAAAAATACAGTAAAACAGTAATATTGTGAAATATTCTAACAATTTCAAGTTGTGACGATGGTCAAAAAACAAGCCGATTTGATGGTCAAATAACATTTCTGATTATTATCAGTGTTGAAAACAACTGCTTAATATGTTTTAAGCTTCTTTAAATGAGTAGAACGTTCAAAAGAACAACATTTGAAATGTAAATCTTTTGTAACGTAAATGTCTTTACTGTCAAATTTGCTGAATAGAAGTATTAATTGCTTTTAAATGAATTTCAGAGACAGCTCTTCACTTACCAATAATTGTCTCCACATATTCTGAATTGTCACTGACGTTGAAGAGATCTCCAGCACCCAGTGCGTAGTTTAAAGACTCCTCAAAAGCTCCGAGGTGGTAAAACACTTTAGAAGCCACCAGCGCAGCAAACTCTCTGCTACAAAACGTCTCATCCTCATACAGGACCTCGCTGACAGAGAAAAACTTAGTTCATCATAGGGCTGCACGATTAATCGAATGCGATTGTCATGCGCATTTTGTTAAAAAAGCCGGTTCTGTAATCAGCAGGAAATCATCATCATGTGCTTTCAGATGGAGCAGCATTTACTACACATAGCCGTAGTTCACTGACAAGTTACACAAAAAAAATCGCAGATGATTTTATTGCGCGATTCTGAAATCGAAGAAATCGTTGGCGATAATGACAGCTGTTTGCGTAGCTTCTCAGTGAACTACTGCTCTGTGTAGTAAATGCTGCTCCATCTGAAAGCATGTGAAAATACCACATTTAATAACAATATTTTTAATCCAAACTCACTTCATAACGTCAGTCGAGTGTTTGAAATAAACCCTTCTGTGAGATGATGTGGCTTCTTACACAGAATAAGGCACGCAACATATTTCATAGTATTTAAGCAGTGATAAAGGCATTGCATTATAAATATACTTTTTTTAATTTTAATGAAAATTATTATAATAAGAACTCAGATAAACCGTATATATTGCCGTAGTCGTGTATTTATTAGTCACGTTGAATCAATGAAAGCAGTTGAATCTTCTGTTTATTCAGCTGCAGCGATAGGCATTTCCTGGGTTTTTTCTGCGAGGCGTATTTGGAGTTTCAGCGCGAGAGCGCCCTCTGGCCTTTGGATGGAGATTTACTGCTGATCACAGAACCGTGCTTCACTGAAAGATACGCATGACAATCGTAGCTTCGGTTAGAAACGCAATTTCGATTCCATTTCGATTTATCGTGCAGCCCTAGTTCATCACTTCACTGATATCTAAACATTCATATGAAATTGTTCATCACTTTTACACTACAATGGTATTATTGTAATGGCAATATATTTCTTCATTAAAAATGTTTTTTTTTAAGCATTTTTTGAACAATAACTTATTATTATGATTATTAATTACTAATTTGTACAGTTTAATAGTATTATTACTACCAATTACTCATTTTTACGCTTTATTGTATTTTTGAAATAATATTTCTTCTTTTAGCTTTATGACTTAAAAAATATAAAATGAAAATAACTGAATGACAATAAATTATCATTAATAAAATTATAAAAGTAAATAAATAAACATAATACTGTTACAATAATACTACTGTATTGTAAAAAGACAAGCAATTAATAACAAGAAGAATTATTACTATTCACAATAGAATGTTTTATTTTAATTATCATTATAATATATTTTAAATAATAATAATAAATATATTACTATTCCAATAATGCTACTGTCCTGTAAAAAATACTCAAATTATTATTGTTCGAATTACAAACATAAATAAATATATTACTATTTCTTTCCTATTATAGTATTACAAGACAAATTCAAGTAATTACTAATTATAGTAATTAGTAGTAGTATTTAAATTGTATTTTTACTTTTAATTTTAAAAATTTGAAAATCACTATAAAATATCACTAATTTCACTATTACTATATTATTACTATTGTACAATAAAAATGAGTATTAAATAATAATACTTTTGTTTACAGAACAGCTGTAAAATTACAATATTACAATTGTTTCCCTCAAGATTCATGCTGTTCACATGGGGTACACTTTACATTAAAAAAATAAAATGAATTATATATATATATATATATACACACACATACATACATACATACACACACATATACATATATATATATATATATATATATATATCTCACCCCTGCTTAAACAGGTTAGAACATCATTCAGATGAGTCCATGGCAGTTTTATGTGCAATTCTCTTCTAAAACAATCAATGCTACTTACATTTTGTCTACAGACTCTGAAATCTCAGCCCAAAAGTCATTGACAATGGAGTTTAGTTTATGTAGAGCAAACTCCTTTAAAAGAAAAACAAAAGCTTGTTAATGCCACCTCAGTATAATAAGCGCTGTTGTGTTTGACAGAGCTCATCTGTACCTTGAGCTGCGGCTCGTCTTCATCCAGGAGGGAAATGATACCAGCTACAGAACAGCAAAAACCCATCAGTACAGTATATACAGTCTTCTCTAGCTTTCTATCCGTCAGTTATATCAGTCTCTTCTATGTTATGTTTAATGACAGTGACATGACAGATCTGCTAAAGAACAACCTCAGACATCCGTTTCATTCACAAATAACATATGCATGGCTTTTTGACATATTTATGCAGTAAAAACAATACTGAGACACATATAACACATCACATTTTTAATAAATCGCGCTAATTTCTTACTTTCGGTGGCCGATGTAAACAAACCACTGAAGTCAAAGTCATTAGAAATGACATTAGCAACCAGTTACACTATCACCACTGCATTTAGGCGCTAAAGTAGTACATATAAGAGTACATTTATTAGCAGAAAGCACAAATAACGTCGTAGAGCTCGTTAAAGTCACAGATGAGCCGTGCTAGCCGTTAGCTGTGTGACTCAGCTAAATCAAACGCGCTCTTTCTCGTTCACTCACCGGCTGAAGTGATCATGTCTGTCTGTGACTGTCACCGGATCTCCTCCAGCACAACGATTTAAACACACAAACAGTGAGAAGAAGAAGAATAAAGTCTATTTCACTCTCAATGAGGAGCGATCGACTGCTATTACACAACAGCAGCAGCAGCGGCTCAAACTCATCTGACAATGAGCGCTTGTGCGGGACGCGCCGGAACTCTGCCTGAAGATATCACTTGATGTTTGGTGTAAAATCACATACTGCGGAATACATGGAGGTGGCAGTTAGCAGATGTTATAAAAGTATTCTTTAATGGGTCATAGCAATTATTTTTAAATGAATATTTTAGTTGGGCAAGAGTAAAAAATAACTGTTTCCAGACAGGCTTTGAGGCGGTCAACCCTACAGCGGCTCTTCTTCTCTGCAGTTCGGAGAAGAGCGTTTGAAGCCGCTGGTTTATCTGCCACTCGGTGGTCAAACATGGAGAGCAAATTCACTTCTGTTTTTTTAAATCTGAAAATAAAATAAAAACAACATCAAATAAAATAGCAAAATAAAATTAAAATAACATCAAATAAAATAACAAAATAAAATAAAATGACGTAAAATAAATTAACAAAATAACAAAGTTAAATTAAATAACATTGCATAGCATAACATAAAAACATAACATAAAATAAGACAACATAACAAAATAAGATAACATAAAATAACAAAATAAAATAAAAACATGGAACAAATTCCTTTCTGTTTTTAAATCTCAATTAAAATAAAAATGAATGAATGAATGAATGAATGGCAACTTTTTATCTCACAATTCGGACCGTTTTCTCTTAATTCTATAATATCTATCGTGCCGGAAAGCTTCCATAGGACCAAATAAAATTAGAATAAAAAATGTCAGCCTGCAGTACTTTTTTTTACATTTATAGTGTTGATTTTAGTCATTTTAATAGTTTAATTAGATTGTTTTAATTGAACTTACTTTCCCCCGTCCCCTGGTTGAGAACTGCTGTTTTAAAGTATCCTGTAGGCCTATTTTACGAAGTGAAAAAAAATAACCTTTATTTGACCCTCTAACTCTAACACTTTCTATTCTATTTTAATTCTTCTTTATATTTATCTTTTTTTTTTATTCTTTATTTAAAAAAACAACAAAAAAACAAACACTAGCTTTCTATTTTTTCTATTCCATCTACTTGTTTTTCTTTGTGTGTGTGTGTATATGTGTATATATATATATATGTGTGTGTATGTATATATGTATGTATGTATATGTGTATATATATATATATATATATATATATATATGCGTGTGTATGTATGTATGTATATGTGTATATATATATATATATATATATATATATATGCGTGTGTATGTATGTATGTATATGTGTATATATATATATATATATATATATATTGCTGCCAACTATTAGTGTTTACGTCAGCCTGTCCTCTGTGCGTCTTTCTGAAAACTCCCGGGAAACTTTTCAGTGGCCAAAACAAACTGCTTTTACCGCCAACGGCACTATCTGCAACATAAAGAGCCATTGAGAAAGGACTCATTAATCGCATTATTTCTTTCTTCTAGGGGCCTCGATTCATTAGTCTCCCAAATCATGCGATTCAGCCAGAGTTGTGACCTACACAGTAAACCAAAAGCTGAAAAGGCGCTAGATGGGCAGCACACTCGGCTATCATGCCACAAACTACTGTCTAGATAAACAGCGCACTGTATTTTTAGGCTATTATGCTAAAAAGGCTGGTGTTTTATGGCAATGATACACCACAATGCTGTCGAAGTAGGTTCCTCGGGAGGTTTTTAGAAGATAATTGGCAAAAATGCTGTCTAGCTAGGCAGCGAGAAAACAAGCCGGTCCAGACCACATAAGGAGGTCACCATGATGACCAATGGCTAAGCAGTTTCTGAAACCAGAATCATAAGCAAACGTACAATTTCCGTGCAAATGCATGAAGGTCTACCCCTAAAGCTAACCGTCAGTGGGGCGTAAGCAGATCTACGAAGACGTATTAATGAGATTGTACGAATGCATATGAATTCTCGTGTTTTCCAATGCAAGTAAGCGTTCTGTGTGAATAGCCACTCACGCGCGAGATGCTTCAAAAATCGCGAGCAAGGTGATCAAACGTGTACGTTTATAGGCCCCCCCACCACCACCACCCCCACGGTGATACCGGTATTACCGGTGTTGTCACACGTCGATTAACCGGTGGGAAAATTTCCTCACCGTCACAACCCTAGCGTGCTTATAATACACAGAACGATATTGCGAGTTGATGTGGACACTAATATAGTTATCATTATAGTTATCTTTTTAGCTACCGCACTTTGTGTGAACAGTTTAAATACTTTTTTTGAATTAATTGAAGTTCAGTGCTGTGTTTTTAGAATGCCAGTACATGTGTAAAATGCTGCAAAAAGACAAGTGCGATGGTTAAACGCATTAAGTGTACATAGAAAAACTATTTTACAATTTGGCGAATTGATTCGTACAATCTCAGTCGTGCATTTTCGTACAATCTGCTTACGCCCCACAGACAGTTAGGTTACCGGGTGGGGTTAGGGGCGCTCCATCATGTTTCATTTTTTCTAAAAATCATAATCACATCATACAAATTCGTACGAAATCGCCTTGTCGTAAAGCAGTTGCGTTTTCACATGAAATCATGTTGGACTGATGCCCAACAGAACAGGAGTCCACTGGCTTGGATCTCTGACCTGCAGACATTGAGCTCTTCACAGCCCTGCAGGTGTTCCACCTGATCTCCTGCAACACATCCGGGGACTTTGTGACGTAACGTCCGGTCCATATGGCCTGTGGGGGGTGGTTAATGAACACTGCTCGCAGTGATCGATCCAGTAACTCCACTGAATCGCGACTCACTGATTGATCACAGTCGGTGTGAACGAGTCCCAGCAGAGCAGGACGGAGCGCGTTTCTCTTTATCCGCGCTCTCACGTCCTTCAGAATCTCCCTCAAACACACCCGATTCTCTTTATGGCACACATAATCGTGTTTGAAGGTGAATATGATCACGGAGCATTTAATGGCTCTCTGCTTTCCGCCGATGATTCGGCTTGAGCTCACGGTTTTGTTCTCGAGTGGATCTGGTTTCTCGCTCTTGCGGTGATCGGATGAACTCTGTTCGGATCGATCTGTGTGCGATTGGTCAGGGCTGCACACGTTTGTTTGGATTTTGATTTCGCCGTTGCTGTTGCCAGTACAGTCGCTGGTTTCTTCGCGCTCCCCGTTATTAAACATATCAGCGATGAAGTCTTGTAATCCGCCGGTGTCTCCATCAGGTCCTCTCACAGCGCTGATTAAATGAATGTTACTTTTTCCACCGATTTGATGCAGAATTTGTTGGAATGGATCATCACGCTCGCTTTCTGCAGCCATTACCGTCTTCACCGGTCACCTCGTTTATTTCTTTACGATAAGACAAAGTTGTCGACACACAAAACTTATTTGAAAAACTCACTGGAGAGCATTGTGACGGCGAACTCTCGCTGTGACAGTGGACGTGTCTCTGCCTCGTGTGTGGGCGGGGTTTATTTACACAAGATTGACAAGCTCGCTGTGAAGGTGGAAGTGGTACGTGTCTTCTGATTGGCTGAGCACGTGTGTAGGCGGGGCTTATGCTCACATGATTTACAAGCTAGTCGAACGAGTTAAAGAGGTGAAGCTCCTCTGATTGGCCAAGCCCATCTATGGGCGGGGTTTACGAGACGATAGGGTTGAAGGTGAAATCTTTATATTTTTATGATTATTAAGTACTTTTTATTTTGTAAGTTCCTCTCAATAGAATTTCAACAGTGATTTCAATTTAAATAGTAACTATAAATAACAAAATAGAGGGCTATCAAAATCTCTGATGTCTTTTCATTGTTTTTTTTTGCTATTTGTTTATACAGTCTATGGTATTTCCTCAGTATTTTGAAACATATATATAGCCTATACACAGTGTAAAGAGCCTGGATTATTTAGATTAGTATGGCATGGTTTTATAATTTGTATTTATTAAACTTACATTATGTTACTATTAAATTTTTCCTTAATTAAAAACGTAAAATAAAATGTCAGCCTTCGAAATCTCTATATAGACATTTATATTTAAACAGCTCTCTTCTGAATATTAAAAACAAAACAAAAAAACTCATTTTGTAATTAATGATAAACCGAAGACATGGGTAAACAGTCCTCCTGACCTTTAACCAGCTCTGACTATTTGCATTCTACTAAAGTTTTTTTATTTTTTTTTATCAAATAAAGTATGATGAAATCACTGTATGATTATTCATTTAATCTGATGTGTAATGTTATCATGTTTACTATTCAGTGTTCACTATGTCAAATCCATTAACACATACTTAGTGATTTTAATAAAAGTCAGACTTCTGTGTGTAATAATCCCATTATTCAACTGCTCAATAGCATGCTGTGAAATACATACATTATAAAGTTATAATAAATTATATAGTAGGCTATTTATTGGATTTAATGGCAAAATATGGCAGTCTTGTCATCTTAAAACTCGTATCCACTAATTCTAAGTCAGAGCAGATTGTGTATATTATGACTAAAATATGATGAAAGTTAGTCATTTAAATTACGGCAGATTTTCAGTATGAGGAAATTACTTTGAAAACACACTTCAGAGAAGAGGAGATGAAAAGCTTGGTTTATAATCAATATCTGTCATCTATATAATCTTGATGAATTAGAAAAGATCAGAAAGAAGGACAGAAAAGAGGTTACGCTTAGAAATAAAGAAACTTGAAACAATTTCAGTTACTTTGGTTTTTAAAACACAAGTACATATGACCAGAAAATGAACTGATACTTCATTACCAAATACCTTATCATAAGAGAACAATGAGTTTATTTAGGTTTCTTTGAACTTCCCATCGCTGACTCTGCAGATTGTTACAAGTGTGACTTCGCTACTCCTAATTAGATGGACACATCTGGTGTGAGTTGTAGGGTTAAAGCTAGAAAGATAAAAAAAAGTTACAAAGTGTTACAGCCCGGTTGCAAAAAAAAAATGATGAGAAAGTGGATCTTAATACAGCAGTATTCTTTTTATTTACATAAAACTCAGGAGCTAGAAACAAGAATAGAATAGCCAGGTCACAAGCAATAAGACAACCTGAAAGAAAACTCAGCGCTTAAATGGACCAATCAAACTAATAATCCAGCTAATAAAAGAAATTAACTGTGTGAAAATCAATCAAACAACGAGTAGCCAAGCAAAATAACTGCAAACTTGGTCACGGAACAAAAACATGTGATACAACCACCCAAAACCAAAACTTTTTTAAAATACATTTACCATTTATTTAAAATATTTCAAGTACTCATTTTTGACTTGTTGTCTTAAAAGACTTCTAGTTATCTAGCTAGTATAATGGTGCGTTCAAGTCATGTCGGATAGATCGTATTTACGAGTTGAACGCACATGAACGCCACCACAAAGTCGTTATTACGAGTGGGAAACTCGAAATGTTCTTTAAGCCCCGAGTTTCCGAGTTGGGGGCGTGTCAATGACAAACATGGCGGAATCGATGGATGCAACGTCTGTAGTTTACGGTAAATTTTTGTTTAAATTGGTAGTTTAGTTGTCCTATAAACTTAAATTGGTCATGTTCTTGTTACGCAGCTAGTTAATGAAATCCAAGTAAAAAAAATGCTATAATTTTTGCACCTATAGGTGAAAAATCTTTTGATTTGCCATGTTGCATGTTGCATTTAGCTAACAGCTTTTTTTAATCTCTGTATTTTAGCATTTGTTGGTGCTAAAATTCAGTTATACTGGGATCCTGGTCTAAAAAAATATAAAAAACGCAAAACACACCTGATGCGAATTCTTTGATCATTTTCTATCAGCAGAGTTAACAGACCCTGTTGTATTTTCTTGTAATTTATTAAAAGAAGGTCCACCGCCATCTTGTGCAGACTAAACTGACTTGAACGCACCTGACGTCGTAATTACGACTTGTCAACTCGTAAGTAGGAACGTCCCAGGAGGACTTGAACGCAGCATAACTCCGCGTCTTCGCGCCGCAACATCTTAAAGGCCTTTCCACACTGAACGCGAAAATTCGGCTCGATGACGCTTTTGAATGAAACAATAGATCCCTATGGGGCTATTCACACCAGGCACGATCATGCGCAAACAAAAACAAGGGCTGTATCTGAAATCGCCCCCTATACCCTCATTCACTATTCCCTACATTAGGCCACTCATACAGTTCTCTTGAAGGAGTGAATGAAAACGAGCAAGTTAATTCGGACACTGAGTGCACCGGAAGGACTGCCGCTTTTGCATAGTTTGTGCTTGCTGTTTATTAATCATTTGAAACTGGCAAACAGCTCCAGTAGACAATTTAATAATCAATTTACAATGAATTTACACTACCAGTCAAAAGTTTTTGAACAGTAGGCTAATATTCTTAATGTTTTTTAAAGAAGTCTCTTCTGCTCACCAAGCCTGCATTTATTTGATCCAAAGTAGGCCTACAGCAAAACAATGGAGAAAAAAAAATATATATATATAATTTTTTTTTACTATTTATAATAACTGTTGTCTATTTGAATGTATTTTAAAATGTAATTTAGGCTATTCCTGTGATTTCAAAGCTGAATTTTTAGCATCCTTACTCCAGTCACATGACCTTTCAGAAATCATTCTAATATTCTGATTTGCTGCTCAAAAAAAAAAAAACCCCATTTATTATCATTATTATGTTGAAAACAGCTGAGTGGAATTGTTTTCAGGTTTCTTTGATGAATAGAAAGTTCAGAAGGACAGCCTTTATCTGAAATAGAAATTTATCATGAAAGTATTTATCATCACTTTTGATCAATTTAAAGCATCCTTGCTAAATAAAAGTATTCATTTCTAATTTCTAATCTAATCTAATTTCTCCCCCCCAAGCTTTTGAATGGTATAGTGCAGGGGTGGCGAACGTCGGTCCTGGAGAGCCGCAGCCCTGCAGAGTTTTGCTTCAACCCTAATCAAACACACCTGCACAAGCTAATCAAGGTCTGAAGGGTTACTAGGAAGCTACAGGCAGGTGAGTTTTTATTAGGGTTGGAGCGACCGGAGTTCGCCACCCCTGGTATAGTGTATAATGTTACAAAGGCTTTTTTTAAAATTTCAGATAAATGCTAATCTTTGGATCTTTTTTTTTGGTTCTTTCTATTGATCAATGTACTGAATGTACTCAACTGTTTTAAATATTGATAATAATAATAATAATAACAAATAAATGCAGGCGATTTAATTATTTTTTTTTTTTAAACATTAAAAATCTTACTGTTCGAAAACGTTTGACTGCTAGTGTATGTCTGTGTTGTATTGCGCTGTATTACGCCGTGGACGAGCACTTTGTAAAATGAATGGATGGAGGATTCAGCTGCAGGCGCCATCTTCTGGCGAGATGCGGGAATTCATACGGTGCACGACTTTCACAGTGCATTATGGGTATTTTCTAGCCGCTGAGTGTGCACCAGTTGTACACTCGTTTTTGTGGAGCATTGTGGGATTGAATGAGTGCTCTTGAGAATGTCCACTATTATTTCGGACACCACTAAAAATGTCTGTCACCTGTTTTTTTTTATTTTTTAAACAGGTCGGAAGGGGCCGACCAATTAGATTTAAGCTTAGATCACGTGCCCAGAGCAGCTGTTGTTGCACAAAAGGGCGAGAGTACAGCGTACAGGCGTGAATTAGCAGAAGGCGATCAATTGTTTTGCGCTTGGTGTGAAAACAACATTCGTCGCTCAGTGTGGAACGGCCTTTAGGCTGTCTACACTGGATGCAACAAAGCGATCGTTGCAAATTATTTGAACTTTATGTCAGTACATAATAACTAGAATGAGGCGACAGTTTACTGTCAGGGATTTCAAGTGTCGCATCACCCCGCGCCGCATCCAGACAGCATCACTGATTATAATAGCATAGTAGTAGTCGCGCCGCTCGCATCCGGTGTAGACATTCCACAACTTTGAGATTTTGTATAGATGTGAGAGATTTTTTAAATTATTCACACTGAAGGGAGCAGCAATTATATAATATACACAAAATATTAAATATTACACAACACAGCTTAAGTGATTGTTGAGTTCAGAATGAAAAAGTACATGACTTAACCTAAAAATGAACTAAAACTGCAAAAAAAAAAACTAAAATGAACATTTTAATTGTTTAATTGGTTCTTGTAATCACAGTTTATAGTCAAATATATCTATAAAAATGAAATGGAAAAACACTGGACACTTCATTCAAAGATTGTTTGTAGAGGATTGCAGTTTTCCATGTCAGATCCTTAGGTCAACAATTTTCTTAATTTCTTCACAGTAATCTTGATGGTCCCACTACTGTTTGTGTGCTTGAAAAACTGCAAAGAAAATTGATAAGCACTGTAAGCACTATTGTTAAATTCAATCGGTAGCCTATAGGCAGTATTTGGTAGCCATGATTTTTACTTAGACTGAATCCACCTTATTTTCCCCATAAGAGCAGCCACGGCCATTTGTAAATTTAATGTCTGGCTTCCAGTGTTATCCTCTTGCAGCTATTTTTAGCTGTACAAAACATATAATTTAGCTGCTTAATATTGCAAACTGGTGTATCTTACCGTATTATTTTAATCTATTGAATTATATACATACGGAGTCCCTATGGACATTTGCAAAAATATAAAAATATACAGACTTTTGCGTGCATACGAGAAACTTTAGTTTGCTCATGAGAAACTTTCGCATGCTCACGAGAAACTTTTGTGTGCTCACGAGAAACTATTGCGTGCTCACGAGAAACTTTTGTGTGCTCTTGAGAAACGTCTCAGGTTACTTATGTAACCATGGTTCCCTGAGTAGGGAACGAGACACTGCGTCCTCTAGGGGTCGCTATGGGGGAACGCCTCGTCGTGACCCGTGTCTGAAGCATACATTGAAAAAACACCAACTTGTTGGCCGGCGACAGCCATGATGTCACTACTGGTGCGACTATAGTGTAAATAGGCGCCTGGAGAACACATCATTCACTTCTTCGTCTGAAGCATGCGTCCGCAGCATGGCAAGAAACCTAGAGGACGCAGTGTCTCATTCCCTACTCAGGGAACCATGGTTACATAAATAACCTGAGACGTTCCCTTTCATGGGAACTTCGAACTGCGTCCTCTAGGGGTCGTGCTCACGAGAAACTTTAGTTTGCTCACGAGAAACAATTTTGTGCTCATGAGAAACTATTGCGTGCTCTCGAGAAACTTTCACGTGCTCACAAGAAACTTTAGTCTGCTCACGAGAAACTTTAGTTTGCTCACAAGAAACTATCGCGTGCTCAAGAGAAACTATTGCGTGCTCACGTGAAACTTTCGTGTGCTCTCAAGAAACTTTCGCATGCTCACCAGAAACTTTAGTTTGCTCACGAGAAACTATGTCATGCTCACGAGAAACTTTTGTGTGCTCTCGAGAAACTATCGTGTGCTCACGAGAAACTTTTGTGAGCTCATGAGAAACTATCGCGTGCACATGAGAAACTATCGCGTGCTCATGAGAAACTATCGCGTGCACATGAGAAACTATCGCGTGCTCATGAGAAACTATTGCGTGCTCACAAGAAACTTTTGTGAGCTCACGAGAAACTATCGCGTGCTCATGAGAAACTATTGCGTGCTCACTCTTGTATGCTGGAATCGATGGATGCGTGAGGAAAAAACGGCCTCTTCCATTCCTTCTCAATCTTTATATGAAAAGACAGGAAGAAAGGAAGGCTCACCTGAGCTGGAGGGTTATGGCCAGAAAAATAACGTTCATCGAGATATTTCGCGACGTCACTTTCTTCACCCGCTTTACGGCAAGTAAACCCTCGCCGTGGCGCGATCCATAATTTCCAAAAGCTCATCATACGCAGGGCAGGAGGATTGGGAGGTCTCAGACTCAGCTTCTTTGCCCTCTTCAGCTACTTCCTGCTTTTGCTGGGCTGATCCCAGCAGAGCAATGGCCCCTGAATCAGAAAATGTTAATGAAATAACATCATCCTCCAGCGGCTCACTCTCGTGCACAACCGACGATATCGCGTGCTCCACGAGAAACTATCGCGTGCTCACGAGAAACTATCGCGTGCTCACGAGAAACTTTAGTTTGCTCACAAGAAACTATCGCGTGCTCAAGAGAAACTATTGCGTGCTCACGTGAAACTTTCGTGTGCTCTCAAGAAACTTTCGCATGCTCACCAGAAACTTTAGTTTGCTCACCAGAAACTATGTCATGCTCACGAGAAACTTTTGTGTGCTCTCGAGAAACTATCGTGTGCTCACGAGAAACTTTTGTGAGCTCATGAGAAACTATCGCGTGCACATGAGAAACTATCGCGTGCTCATGAGAAACTATCGCGTGCACATGAGAAACTATCGCGTGCTCATGAGAAACTATTGCGTGCTCACAAGAAACTTTTGTGAGCTCACGAGAAACTATCGCGTGCTCATGAGAAACTATCGCGTGCTCATGAGAAACTATTGCGTGCTCACGAGAAACTTTTGTATGCTCTTGAGAAACTATCGCTGCTCACGATTACACAACACGCGAGAAAGAAACTTTTGTGTGCTCTTGAGAAACTATCGCATGCTCAGGAAAAACTTTTACGTGCTCACAAGAAACTTTAGTTTGCTCACGAGAAACTATCGCATGCTCAGGAAAAACTTTTACGTGCTCACAAGAAACTTTAGTTTGCTCACGAGAAACTATCGCATGCTCATGAGAAACTTTTGTGTGCTCTCGAGAAACTATCGCGTGCTATTGAGAAACTATTGTGTGCTCACAAGAAACTTTCGTGTGCTCTCGAGAAACTTTTGCGTGCTCACCAGAAACTTTTGTGTGCTCTCGAATAACTATCGCATGCTCATGAGAAACTATCGCGTGCTCACAAGAAACTTTTGCATGCTCTCGAGAAACTATATCACCCTGCAGCCCAAGACTGGCTGCCCACTGAAGCTAAGCAGGATTGCCCCCTTGGCCCTTGTCAATCATGGCCTTCTAATAATCCCCAACCACTTGATTGGCTCTATGACTCTCTCTCCTCTCCACCTGTAGCTGGTGTGTGTTGAATGCACTGGTGCCATTGTCCTGTGGCTGCCGTCGCATCATCCAAGTGGATGCTGCACACTGGTGGTGGTTGAAGAGAGACCCCCCTCCACATGATTGTAAAGTACTTTGGGTGTACAAAAATACACAATAAAGCGCTATATAAATGCATCATTCAAACTTTCGCTGCTCATGAGAAACTTTAGTTTGCTCACGAGAAACTTTCGTGTGCTCTCGAGAAAATTTTGTGCTCTCGAGAAACTATCGCGTGCTCACGAGAAACTATTGCGTGCTCACGAGAAACTATCGCGTGCTCTCGAGAAACGTTCACGTGCTCACGAGAAACTATCGCATGCTCTTGAGAAAATATCGCATGCTCACGAGAAACTATCGCATGCTCACAAGAAACTTTCGCATGCTCACGAGAAACTTTTGCGTGTTCATGAGAAGCTATCGTGTGCTCTCGAGAAATTTTTGCGTGCTCTTTAGAAACTTTTCCTGTGCGCACACGTTACAATGTCCGATTTATGTAAACTATAACCTACTTCCTTTGTCTGTCACTGCAGTTTTACTGAGAAGATAATGAGAGTATGGATGCACAGGACTTAATAAAGACCTGTTTGCTCAAATACGTGCTTTTATACCTATATCACGACCTTATGTCCGCTTTAAAGCATCCTGAGATGGCCGAGACATTCAAGGGTCCAGTATACTTATATCACAACCTTACGCTTTAACGCATCCTCTGTGACAGCAGAGAAAGCTCGCTGTGAAATGGGCTGAATGGTGCAATATGACTGTGTGCATTGAACTTTAATTTTGGATTTTGTGTTGGTATTTTTTGTGGAATATGAGGCTGAATCCAGCTCCTTATTCATTTGTCATTTACTGAAAAGCCTTTATGTAACGAGATGCTTTGTCCATATAGCACTGCTTGCAATAAGCACTGTTAGAACTGAATAAAGGAACTCAGCATTTCTCCACAATCTCCAAAGATGCATTAAATCCGACAAAGTGATTTAATAAAGGATGTTTTGATCTTGTAAAGTAAGAATATTTTAACACATTTTCCATACCAATATATACCTCAAAATGTGTTTTAAATGTCAGAATCAGAATCAGAAAGAGCTTTATTGCCAAGTGTGTTTACACACACAAATAAGTAGGGCTGCCCCCTAATAGTCAACTAACTGTTAGTCGACCAAAATTTTATTAGCCGCTTAGCCACAGAGAAAAAAAATCCACAAGCAAAGTCACGCAGTCCGTGACGGACAGATCGTTAGCGGCTGGTCTATGTGGTAATACAGTACATCGGGCAGGACATCCAAACGCTTGCCTGTCATTCATCAACCTCAAATATGGCTTATCATCTGAAATATGCAAGTATTAGCAACTTTACATGGCTGCTCAATCTAATGTAAACCTATAGAATTGTGCACTATTGAAGTGTATGTGTGGAGTGTGGAAACTGAACAGTAGCGCTCACTGCAGACAAATGGATGCGCTGGTGCGCTCACTTGCTCTTGAAATACTCCATCATTTTTGCTCATACAGATAAGAGTAATACATCGTTCAAACATGTAAAGACTCTACGTTTATTTGTGTGCACTCACAATAACAACAAAACATTGCGCTTTTGTAAAATAATGAAAGCAAACAGGAATGTGCTTTCTGCCGCCTCAGTCTCTGTGAACTTGAGCGCAAAACTCTGTGTATACTTGCCTTACAGATATGAAAAACATCTACAGAGAGCGAAATGTCTACTTTCAAATGAACCAGTTCAAATGGAAAACAAATATTCTCGGATTATGTAATCTGTATGAAACATACATATAGGGGCATCCCCTATACTGCGGAGATGACGAGTCAGTGATGCCGACTTCATCTCTTAAAGCTGAAAACAAAGAAAACACCAGTTAGGGCTGTGCAAATAATTGAATGCGATTTTCATGCGCATCTCGTCAGTAAAGCCGGTTCTTGCATGAAAATCGCATTCGATTATTTGCACAGCCCTAACACCAGTGTATCAATACATTATTAAAATGTTAATGTAGCCTCCTTACTGTTTTTCCCTGACACATTTATAATAATTTCTTCTGCCAGTGTGCTGTGGCAAGCTTTATGCGTGTAATTGAGCGATTATTAGGCTATGTAGGCAATTAAAGGCTCATTATAATGATTTAAATGGTTTATTAATAAAAGTGTGATTAGTCGACTAATGCTTAAAATGAACGACTATTAGTTGACCAGCAAAATCTTTAGTTTAGGGCAGCCCTACAAATAACGAAGTTGCCTTGGTGACAGGAACTTCCAGTGGAGAAAGTACAGACAAAGTGCAGACATAAACCTACATATAATTTATGGTAATAGAATGAAATATAACACTAATAATAATGAGAACAGATAATAAATGTAAAAATAATAACTATATGGTCATAAAAAATATAGAGAAAACAGACAGAATTATGAATGTGCAAATGTTTTGAGAAGTTATGTACAAAATATAGAGAAAATAGAAAAAAAAATTATGAATGCACTATTTTACAGTAAACATTTTTGAGAAGTTATGTACAGATGTACAGTCCTGAGATGTTATGTATTGTTCAGGTGGAATATAGCCTGAGGAAAAAAGCTGTTCTTATGCTGCTCAGTGATGATATATCTGTTATGGAATGCAAGAACTGAAACAATGTCTTTGTACTGAAGGCCAAGTTTAAAATAGATTTCACTTCATTCATATGCATCCATACTCTTGTTTTCTTCGTTGTAAGACGGCAGAAGTGACGCAACTGGTAACTGTAATGCGTGAGCTTTCAAAAAGTTTATTGTGCACATGTGAAACACTGCTTGTGAACACGTGAAAGTCTGTATATTTTTTTATTTTTGCAAATTTCCCTTTAGGGGCTCCGTATTAACACACTGGTTTGTAGTGCAAACAGTTTTACTTTGCACTTTGTTATTCTTCTCATTATTTCCCTACAGCGGCTAATGAATCAGAAGTCTCGCACATTCAAAGAAAATGGTGGGAAAACGTCTCAGGTTACATATGTAACCCTGGTTCCTCAAGGGAACGAGACGCTGCGTCAGAAAACGCTAGGGGAACGCCTTCTGTGACCACTCTCTGAATAACATGTGAAATCAGTCCAATAGCTGAGCGGGACGTCACGGGCGGGTGACGTCATGACCAGGAAGCTATAAAAGCATGTGCGGCCTGCTCGCTAGCCACTCAGTCACACAAACAACATCAATCTCCTCAGAGAAAGAGGGCCACAGCACTCACTCAGAGGGGGAAGAACCGCAGCGCGGGCTTCCAAGCCCCGAGAACGAGCTCTAGATCTAGCAAACACAGGTGGAGATAGGAAAAGCTGTCTCCAACCCGTCTGCTAGATCATATGCGATCTCCGCGTTCTCAGTCGCCGCCGTGCCTCAGCAGCAGCGGGACCGCAATCGCAAGATCACAGGCACGGACACACTCCTCGGAGCGTGCCCGGCGAGAGCGGAGCGCTAGCTCCCTATTAATGCTGCTCATTATAATATCAGGCATAATATGCTTGTGTAACTGATGTTTGTGCAACTGGCGAGCTCATTGACGCCCTCCGTATCAATCTCCTCGGAGAAAGACAGGCGGAGCGTCGCGCCCTCTCCCCGGTGAGAAGGACCGCAGCGCGGGCTTCCGAAACCCCGAGAGCGGGCGTCGGATCTGGTGATTAGGAAGTAGATCCATACGCGAAACCCACGAGCACAGCCGCCGCTCCACCTCGGCGAAAGCGGGGCCGGCACCGCGAGGAACGCTAGTGAAGGCTCCCTCCTCAAAGAGAGCCCTCTGAGAGCGAAGCAAGGCAGTAACAACTGTGCTTCGCTCCCAAGCAAACCACGCACAGGCTGTGTGTAACGTTTTCTTTGGGCAGGGAGGAACACACAACCTACAACGTGGCTTGCTCTCGCCCTTGAAATGCTTTGTCTTTGCATGAGCTTAGACATAGCTGGAGCTTATAGACTTTCACAATTGACAGACAACAATAAATATGACTGACACACACAGAGGGCTTCGCTGAATGACAGAAAGCTGACGCTGGCTCCACCGCACGTGCTTTTATAGCTTCCTGGTCATGACGTCACCCGCCCGTGACGTCCCGCTCAGCTATTGGACTGATTTCACATGTTATTCAGAGCGTGGTCACAGAAGGCGTTGCCTCTTCTATGAACTCTGATCTGTAGTTCTTTCCATATATTTTCTATTGGATTCAAGTTAGGTGATTGGCTGGGCCATTCTAGCAGCTTTACTTTCTCTGAAACCAAATTAGAGTTTCCTTGGCTGTGTTTGGGATCATTGTCTTGCTGAAATGTCCAGCCTTGTTTCGGATCATGAGCTGATCACCTGAATGAAGTGAGCTCTTCGTTTTGAAACATGCAGCGAACTGACTTGATGAAGGGATTAAGCCATATTGTGCTTTCGGTTTTAGTTTGTTTGACAGATACTGTGCCAAAGCATAATGGCCCAAAACACAACTTTAAAGACTTTTTATGTTAAAATATTTTTAAAAATCTACACCCCTTGCCCAAATTACCTATATCGGTTCATACCGTCAAGTGACCACGATGATATCAAGACAGTTTTGCTATCATGATACCACAATATTCATAATTGGTGCGTTCCAAATGGGATATATCGCCCTCCGAAGGGCACTTTGGAGTGAAAACTGTGGTGCAGTAAACTTTAAACGAGCTTCAACATGCTTTTTCTTCAGCAATGGAGTCTTGCATGGTGAGCCTGTATGCAGGCCACTGAGGTTGAGTGCATTACTTATTGTTTTCTTTGAAATAATTGTACATGCTAATTCCAGATCTTTCTGAAGCTCTCCACAAGTGGTCCTTGACTCTTAGACAACTCTTCTGATAATTATTTTCACTCCTCTGTCAGAAATCTTGTGAGGAGCACCTGGTCGTGGCCGGTTTATGGTGAAATAATGTTCTTTCCACTTCCGGATTATGGCCCCAACAGTGCTCACTGGAACATTCAGAATTATAGAAATCCTTCTGTAACCAATGGCATCAGTATTTTTTGCAACAATAAGGTTGCAAAGGTCTTGAGAGAGCTCTTTGCTTTTACCCATCATGAAATGTTTCTTGTGTGACACGTTGGTCATGAGACACCTTTTTATAGGCCATCAGCTGAGACTGAACCAGCTAATATTAAATTCCACTGACAAGGGGCAGGATTGCTTTCTAATTACTGATAGATTTCAGCTGGTATCTTGGCTTTCCATGCTTTTTTGCACCTCCCTTCATGTGTTCAATACGTTTTCCCTGTGTCATTCCACTTTATTACACAAAACTTAATTTCTGAACTTATTTGTTTTGTTTTCTTTGTATTTATGGATTACTTGGGTTGTTACCGACATCTGGTGAAAATTTCATGTCATGGAAATGTCAACAGCACCTTTGGAAATATATTTACTGAGAAAAATGGTGACGTGTTCAATACTTATTTTACCCGCTGTGTGTGTGTGTATATATATATATATATATATATATATATATGTTAATGAAACAAATATCAGCTTACCTTTTCAATATATGTAACGATTTCATCATTGCTCAGCTCAACAAAGGATCTCATTTTGAAACTTATGTACGCAACTGCTGTCACATCTATAAAAAATCAGATTCATATCATCATATGTGAATAAAACTTTAATCTATTCACAAAACCTGGGTTGTGAATAATAATAAGAAGAAGAAGAAGAAGAAGAAGAAATGAATGAACCTATAAAATAAACTTTGCTTACTTTGCAGGACAGCTTCTGGAGTTGAGGGTGTTGATTGACTTGCTGGTTGAGTTGTAGACACAAGTTGAGTTGTTGTCAGTTGAGAGGTAAATGTTGGTGTTGCTGTTCGAGTTGTAGATGTTAATGCAGTTGATTTCAATGTTGATGCAGTTGATGTAGTTTGAGCTGTTGATGTTGATCCAGTTGATGTCACTGCTGGCACAGTTGATATTGTTGATAGAGTGGTAGATAGTAGTAGTTGATAGGTAGTTGGTGCAGTTAATGTTGAGGTTGGTGCTGTTGATATTGAGGATGGTACAGTTGTTGTTACTAGAGTGGTAGATGTTGGTGCAGTTGGTGCAGCAGTTGTTGGTAGAGTGGTGGATGTTGGTGCAGTTGTTGTTGATGGAGTGGTGGATGTTGGTGCAGTTGTTGCTGAGGTTGGTGCAGTTGTTGTCGATGGATTGGTAGATGTCGGTACCGTTGATGCTGAGGCTGCTGCAGTAGTTGTTGATGGAGTGGTAGATGTTGGTAAAGTTGATGTTGATGAAGTGGTAGATGTTGGTGGCGTTGACGTTGAGGTTGGTGCAGTTGTTGTTAACAGAGTGGTAGATGTTGGTACAGTTGTTGTTGATGGAGTGGTAGATGTTGGTGCAGTTGATGTTGGGGTTGGTGCAGCAGTTGTTGGTAGAGTGGTAGATGGTTCTGCAGTTGATGTTGAGGTTGGTGCAGCAGTTGTTGATGGAGTGGTAGATGTTGGTGCAGTTGATGTTGAGGTTGGTGCAGTTGTTGTTGATGGAGTGCTAGATGTTGGTGCAGTTGATGTTGAGGCTGGTGCAGCAGTTGTTGATAGAGTCGTAAATGTTGGTGCAGTTGTTGTTGACAGAGTGGTAAATGTTGGTACAGTTGTTGTTGATGGAGTGGTAGATGTTGATGCAGTTGTTGTTGATAGAGTGGTAAATGTTGGTGCAGCAGTTGCTTGCAGAGTGGTAGATGTTGGTGCAGTTGATGTTGAAGTTGGTGCAGCAGATGTTGTTGAGGTTGGTGCAGCAGTTGATGGCAGAGTGGTAGATGTTGGTGCAGTTGATATTGAGGTTGGTGCAGCAGTAGTTGGTAGAGTGGTAGATGTTGGTGCAGTTGATGTTGAGGTTGGTGCAGCAGTTGTTGGTAGAGTGGTAAATGTTGGAGCAGTTGTTGTTAGAGTGGTGGATGTTTGTGCAGTTGTTTTTGAGGTTGGTGTAGCAGTTGTTGGTAGAGTGGTAGATGGTTCTGCAGTTGATGATGAGATTGGTGCAGTTGTTGTTGATGGAGTAGTATATGTTGGTGCAGTTGATGTTGAGGTTGGTGCAGCAGTTGTTGGTAGAGTGCTAGATGTTGGTGCAGTTGTTAGTGCAGCAGTTGTTGATAGAGTGGTGGATGTTTGTGCAGTTGTTGTGGTGGTTGGTAGAGTGGTAGATGTTGGTGGAGTTGATGTTGAGGTTGGTACAGTTGTTGGTGATAGAGTGTTGGATGTTGGTGCAGTTGATATTGAGGTTGGAGCAGCAGTTGCTGGTAGAGTGGTAGATGTTGGTGCAGTTGATGTTGAGGTTGGTGCAGCAGTTGTTGGTAGAGTGGTAAATGTTGGAGCAGTTGTTATAGTGGTGGATGTTTGTGCAGTTGTTTTTGAGGTTGGTGCAGCAGTTGTTGGTAGAGTGGTAGATGTTTCTGCAGTTGATGTTGAGGTTGGTGCAGTTGTTGTTGATGGAGTAGAAGATGTTGGTGCAGTTGATGTTGAGGTTGGTGCAGTTGTTGTTGATGGAGTGGTAGATGTTGGTGCAGTTGATGTTGAGGTTGGTGCAGCAGTTGTTGATGGAGTGGTAGATGTTGGTGCAGTTGATGTTGAGGTTGGTGCAGCAGTTGTTGGTAGAGTGGAAGATATTGGTGCAGTTGATGTTGAGGTTGGTGCAGCTGTTGTTGATGGAGTGGTAGATGTTGGTGCAGTTGTTGTTGACAGAGGGGTTGATGTTGGTACTGTTGTTGTTGATGGAGTGGTAGATGTTGATGCCATTGATGTTGTGGCTGGTGCAGTTGTTGTTAATGGAGTTGTTGATGTTGGTGCAGTTGTTGTTGATGGAGTGGTAGATGTCGATGCCATTGATGTTGTGGCTGGTGAAGTAGTTGTTGATGGAGTGGTAGATGTTGGTGCAGTTGTTGCTGAGGTAGATGCAGTTGTTGTTGACACAGTGGTTGATGTTGGTGCAGTTATTGTTGATGGAGTGGTAGATGTTGGTGCAGTTGTTGCTGAGGTTGGTGCAGTTGTTGTTAACAGAGTGGTAGATGTTAGTGCCGTTGATGTTGTGGCTGGTGCAGTTGTTGTTGATGGAGTGGTTGATGTTGGTGCAGTTGTTGTTGATGGAGTGGTAGATGTTGATGCCGTTGATGTTGTGGATGGTGCAGTATTTGTTGATGGAGTGGTAAATGTTGGTGCCATTGATGTTATGGCTGCTGCAGTTGTTGTTGATGGAGTGGTTGATGTTGGTGCAGTTGTTGTTGATGGAGTGGTAGATGTTGATGCCGTTGATGTTGTGGATGGTGCAGTATTTGTTGATGGAGTGGTAAATGTTGGTGCCATTGATGTTATGGCTGCTGCAGTTGTTGTTGATGGAGTGGTTGATGTTGGTGCAGTTGTTGTTGATGGAGTGGTAGATGTTGGTGCCGTTAATGTTGTGACTGGTGCAGTTGTTGTTGATGGAGTGGTT
Source organism: Sinocyclocheilus rhinocerous (assembly GCF_001515625.1). Lineage (NCBI taxonomy): Eukaryota > Metazoa > Chordata > Actinopteri > Cypriniformes > Cyprinidae > Sinocyclocheilus > Sinocyclocheilus rhinocerous. The sequence continues at coordinate 1,458,280 of NW_015666542.1, forward strand.
GATGTTGGTGCAGTAGTTGTTGATGTAGTGGTAGATGTTGGTGCGGTTGTTGCTGAGGTGGTTTCAGTTGTTGTTGACAGAGTGGTTGATGTTGGTGCATTTGATGTTGGTGGAGTTGTTGTTTGTGCAGCTGATGATGTAAGTGAAAATAAAACAGCACAATAAGAAAGAAGAAAACATATACTTTTTTAAAGAGGAAAAACATGGCAGAGAACAGTGACCTATAGTGGAAATAAAGCAAAAATGGAAGTGACATCTCTCTGACCTGTAAATGAATTGTTTTTCAGTGTTTGTGATACTCTGTTTGAACATGGTTTTAAGTGAATTTGAGTGCTACAAGTGTGTAATTTTCATCTGTGACTGAAGGCTAGTTTCACTAGAAAAACAGGATTATGTTGTCTTTGGTGGCTGTTTCTACTAAGTATTGTTTAGTAACTAGTTCAACAGATTTTTTTTACGTTCAGTCAATTTCTCTCTTTAAAGTCTTACCTGAATTATTTTTTAGTTGGCTCAAACTTTACTGAACTAGTTTTATAGTCCATTCAACTAAAATATTTTAATTGGTTGAATATTTAGAAAACTACAGCAAATTATGTCAATTAAAATTTAACCATTTACTCCATGTGTTTCATATGTTACATTAATTAAGATTTATTATTTGGGCATCGTAAGAAATTGCTGTGGAACTAGTTATTACATTTTATACTGAGTTTAACAAAATTATAAACTGGTGTCTATCATTCACTAAAAGCACACACATTGCAAAACATAATCGCCTTTATTTAATAACAATCTGCATTTATAACATTTGCCATACAGACTAAACATGCAGGCTATATAGGAATAGTTAACCCAAAAATGAAAATTTGCTGTTAATTGACCCTCAGGCCATCCAAGATGTAGGTGACTTTTCTTCAGTAGAACAGTAAAGGAGATTTTAGGTGAAACCATTTTCTTTACCAATTCATAAACTGCACATCTGTGGCTGCCAGATTTTGCGAGCCAAAAAAACATACAAACAAGACCAAATTACCAGTGGTTACCAATCACCTGATGACACATTGAGGTCTTATTAAGCAAAACAGTCACTCTGTGATATTAATTTGATCTTGTCTGTATGCTTTTTTGACCCTCAAAAACCGGCAGCCACCGACGTGGAGTGTATGAATCGCCAAGGATCACCGTTTAAGATAAAAATCTTTACTGTTCTACTGAAGAAAAAAAGACACCGACATCTGGGATGGCCTGAGGGTCAGTATATTAACAGCAAATTTTCATTTTGGGTGAACCCTTGGGTGAAGCCACCCCCCCTTTAAAGTGCTCCAGTTGTCAAACATTACATTTGTAATACAACTGCAAAATTCATTTTAAACATTTGTTTAATGAACTTAAAAAAGACTAAACAAGTTAAACAAAATGTTTGCAAACAGATATTTACAAATATTACTACTGTTCACAATTACATCTTTAAAATTAGGCAAAAGTCAGAAAAAAATAAATGAACCAGTTGATACAGTATACATTATACAGTGAACTAAGTCAAGTCAAGTCAAGTCACCGTTATTTATGTAACGCTTTTTACAATACAGATTGTGTCAAAGCAGCTTTACAGTATTAAACAGGAAAATAGTGTGTCAAAGGAACCAAAACTCAAACCAGCAGTTGAATTCCAGGCTGCAGCAAAGTCAGATTGTGCAGAGGACTCATCTGGTTCCCGTGGTCTTGTCCCAGTGGCCGTCTAGGTGACGAGGTCTTATGAGGGGATCTGTCTCTGGGGCTCATCTAGCTGACATGGACTCCATGGTCATCTCTAGGTGCTGATCCACCATCTGGACTGGATACGGACTGGATCTGGGTGGCTACATTCACCTCGGAATAAGAATGAAACAGACTAATAATAGTGCAGATGCCACTGAGAACAATAAAACACATTATAATTGTAGTAAAAACATTTACTGATCTACTGATTCACTACCTAGGGAGCTGATGGACGGCCTTGTGAAAGGATTCAGTTGTTCATTTTCTTTTGGAACGACTAACTCCCTTCTGAAGTGCCATTCACGAGACCATAATCACCATTTTGAATTAGCTCCATTTGAAAAGAGCGACATTTCAGCGTGGCTTGTTGTTAGTCAAGTTTAATGTCGTCTTTTAACTTCATGGTACATTTGCAAAAGTTTGCACACGCAAAAACCCATTCAACACGCCCATGTTAACTTCAAATAACCGTATTACTGTGGTTTGCATTACACGTTTCAAAGATTTCGGTTTAGTCGAATTAAGCATCAACATGGCTTATAAAGAGAGAAAGACAGCGCAATCTCTTCATGTTTTTTAACATCACGGAAACACAAAAATATCATACAACACGCCAAAATTAAAGCTAAAATTCATTATAGTAACAGCTTTTGACATTTATGGATTAAACAAGATGAAAGACCATGTTCCCTTAACTTAAACAGTCATTACCCTCAAACATATAATTCATACAACGCTTATTCAATGTTTTTATGTGGATATACGCTTGTGTATAAATATATTCGTTTTAAATAAAACGTTTACACCTTTTAATATATACCTTTAGTCTAAGTACAAATTTTTATTAAGTGCCACTGATGTGTGAACTTGACGTAAACTTAACTTAAATGTTCACGTTTCTTTGGACATACAACTTTTAAATCCACGCAAAAACATTGAATATGTTGAATGATTTTGTCGATAAATTTAGTCTAAAAAATGACATTTATTTAGTGGCACTTACCTGACGCGTGAACTTGACAAGATGGCGCTGGTGTTTCTCCTGCGAAGTCACTCAGGCTCGTGCACGTGCGGAATGATCTCAGTGTTGACTGGATTTGTTTTTATTAGGTTAGTCAACATTGGCAGTCTGAATTGTTGACTGGATTTGAAAATAACCCTTCATTAAATGTTTTTAAAATATATTTTTGTACATCTTAGCAACTAAGCCCAGGCAATAAAGTTAGTTCAACTTATTAATATTTTAACTTATTAATATTTGTGGCTTTCCAACATTTTGTTAATTGGATTTTTTTTTTTTACAGTATAAGTAATAAATAATTAAATAAGTAAAATAGTTAATAGCTGCACTTTTCCATACAAACAAAACATTGAAGTTGTTAACCCTGGGGTTCTCCTACCTAAATTTTGATTTATCCCACAAAGAGGAACTACAATCACTACAAAAATGGATGACATACATATAAATCCATTCTGCTCTTATTTTATGAACAAGTCCCGATGTTTTTGTGTGTGTGACTGAGACAAATGAAATCCACTGTTACATGAATCTACCTCTGGCAGGTGTCCTTATAAATATGCACATATATTCTGCAGCTATGAGCTTAACTTAACCTAACAATTACACATATTATTAGTTTTTTGAAAATAATTTAATCACACCACCGTTTCTTTAATAAAAACACTAATAGTTTCCAATTGGTCACCAGTTATGATGAACTGTTATGAAAACTGATCATGTGGGAGCAACTACAACAGCTCAATGTCCCTTTGGTAACAAACAATGCAGTAATGAACTGCTACATATTTCACTATCAGTTATATTATCGAGTGTTTTTCCTTATTTTTTTTTCTTGTAAATATTGGAAATTAATACAACATGTAGGTACAATTCAGGCAGAATGTAAAAACAAAAAAACAAAAAAACAAACAAACAAACAAACAAAAAAAAAAAAATATATATACAGTATTTCTGATATTAGCATGCTTAACAACGCTCTTCAAACTGCAATGAAAAAATTACAATTAAATGTACAGTAATATTTGTTAATTTAGTCCCCCAAAATAAAACAATAGGTTCTATATCTAATTATTATTACTAGCCAGATTTTTTTTCTTGTAAATATTGGAAATTAATACAACATGTAGGTAGTTGTTTGAGTTGTAGAAGTTGGTGTAAATGTTATTGATTGAATTGTAGATGGTGCAGTTGATGTAGATGTTGGTACAGCTGTCAGTTGAGCTGTGGATGTTGATGCAGTTGTTGAATGAGTTGTTGATGTAGTGGATGTAGATTTTGGTATTGCTGCCTGAGTTGTGGTTGTCAGTGTAGTTGATGTAGACATTGGTGAAGAGGCTGTTAGAAATTGAGATGTAGATGTTGGTGCAGGGTTTGTTGTTGATTCAGATGTAGATGTTGAAGCAGATGTTGTTGACTGAGGTGTAGATGTTGGTGCAGCGGTTGTTGATGATGTTGTTGTTGATTGAGCTGTAGATGATGTTGTAGCTGATGTAGATGTTGGTGCAGGGGTTGTGTTTGTTGATGGAACTTTAGATGTTTCTGTAGTTGATGTAGATGTTTGTGCAGGGGTTGTCTGAGCTGTAGCTGTTTGGTTAACTGATGTTGGTGCAGGGATTAATGTTGATTCAGATGTAGATGTTGGAGCAGGTGGTCTTGATTGAGGTGTAGGTGTTGGGCCAGGGGTTGTTGTTGTTGACGTCATTGTTGCTGATTGAGTTGTAGATGTTGCTGTAGCTGATGTAGATGTTGGAGCAGGGCTTGTTGTTGTTGTTGATGGAACTGTATATGTTTCTGTAGTTAATGTAGATGTTAGTGCAGGGGTTGTTGTTTCAGATGTAGATGTCGAAGCAGGTGTTGTTGATGGAACTGTAGATGTTGCTGTAGTTGTAGATGTTGGTTCAGTGGTTGTTGTTGATTCAGATGTATATGTTGTAGTGGATGTTGTCGAATGAATTGTAGATGTTGGTGCAGCGATTGTTGGTGATGATGTTGTTGATTGAGCTGTAGATGTTGTTGCAGCTGATGTAGATGTTAGTGCAGGGATTGTTGCTGATAAAGCTGTAGATGTTGATGTAGACGTTGGTGCAGGGATTGTTGTTGATTCAGATGTAGATGTTATTGATTGAGGTGTAGATGGCGGTGTTGTTGATTCAGTGGTTGGTAAGTGAGATGTAGTTGTTGTTGATTCAGATGCAGATGTTTCTGTAGTTGTTGGAGATGTTGGTTCAGTAGTTGTTGTTGATTCAGATGTAGATGT
>NW_015666543.1:0-5878 GCF_001515625.1 Sinocyclocheilus rhinocerous
TTATTTATTTAAGAAAAGCAGTTTAAATAGAGTGCAAGTCTAAAAGTTTTTTTTTATTTTTTTTTTTAAAAGAATAGAATTAGAATAGAGAGTGCTAGAGTTAGAGGGTCAAATAAAGATGGAAGAGATGTGTTTTAGCCGATTCTTGAAGATGGCTAAGGACTCGGCTGCTAAGATTGAGTTGGGCAGGTCATTCCACCAGGAGGGAACATTTAATTTAAAAGTCTGTGAAAGTGATTTTGTGCCTCTTTGGGATGGCACAATAAAGCGACGTTCACTTGCAGAACGCAAGCTTCTAGAGGGCACATAAATCATGCATTTATATAAATGTATCTGTATAGAATAAAGCCACAATACCAACTACCAATAGGAGGTTTCCGGCTGACAGCAAATATTTATTTTGCCTATGTCACAATATGAAGTAAATCCGGCCCTGTACATGATACTGATTTTTGTCGCCAAATTGGTTTGGAACAGTTGTTGAATAAACAACTAAACTGAACTATTATGCCTGTCTATCTGCTTGACTGACAGTTTTATTGATCACTGAGAGAGCATTGACTTATGATGTTGGTTCAATATAAAAACTAATAAAAAAAAATAAAAATAGCTTAGATGTAGTAAACTACTTTTGCCTATGTTGTAGCTTAGATTGCTACATTTCACAGGGCTGTAGCTTTAGTGTAGTGAAGCTTCATTTAATGAAGAGTAACTGTTAGCTTAGCTCAATACATTTTCAAAGTAGCGTGCCCAACACTGAAAACATGCAAGTAAAAGACAGAATGAGAGCAATGAAAACTAAAGAAGGTAGACAGAGGGTGGGAATGAAACTTTGAGGTTGGAGCCTCTCTCCTATCTCTTGCTCTGGCTACCGTGTATAGACCACCAAGTCCGTATGTAGATTTCCTAAAACAATTTGCAGATAAGGCGCTAATTGTCGGAGACTTTAACATTCACGTTGATAATACAAATGATGTGTTAGGACTTGCGTTTACAGACTTAATAAACTCTTTTGGGGTCAAGCAAAACATCACCGGACCCACTTATAGTTTTAATCATATGCTAGATTTAATTATATTGCATGGAATTGATCTTACTGATAGGTATATTGTACTTCAAAGTGATGATGTTACTGACTACTACCTTGTATCGCGCTTGCTATGTATTACTGATATTAAATATATCGCTCCGCGTTAACGTACGGGTAGAAATATCGTTCCAACCACTATAGATATATTCACAAATAACCTGCCTGATTTGTCTCAACTGCTCTGTGTACCTATAAATGCACATGAACTAAATGAAATGACTAGCAATATGGGCACTATCTTCTCTAATACATTAAAAGCTGTTGCCCCGTCAAATTAAAAAAGCTTAGAGAAAAGCGTACTGCACCATGGTACAACAGTAATACCTATTCTCTCAAGAAAGAAACTCGTAATCTTGAGCACAAATCGAGAAAAAACTAACTTGGAAGTTTTTAGAATTGTGTGGAAAAACAGTATGTCCAGCTATAGACTGGCTCTAAAAGCTGCCAGGGCTGAGCATATCTGCAAACTCATAGAAAACAACCAAAACAATCCAAGGTTTTTACTTAGCACAGTGGCTAGATTAACAAATAATCACACATCACCCGAACTAAATATTTCCTCACAGTTTAGTAATAATGACTTTATGAATTTCTTCACTGAAAAAATAAATAGCATCAGAAATGCAATAACAAATGTAGAATCTACAGCATCTTGTAATTCAGCTTCATTCATCACACCCAAAGAAAAATCGCAGTGCTTTTACAACTATAGGACAGAAAGAGATAAATAAACTTATCACTGCATCTAAACCAACAACATGTTTATTAGATCCTGTACCCTCTAAATTACTGAAAGAGTTGTTACCTGTAGCAGAAGAAACACTTCTCAATTTTATTAACTCTTCGTTATCTCTAGGTCACATCCCAAAACCCTTCAAGCTGGTGGTAGAGCTTTTTTTGCATTTGGCTATTAAACTCTGGAATAGCCTTCCTGATATTGTTCGGGGTTCAGACACACTCTCTGTTTAAATCTAGATTAAAGACACATCTCTTTAGCCAAGCATTCACATAATGTTTCTCATAACCTTGTACTTCAGTTATATCTGATCAAATGCACATTAACATACAAAACTACGGAATTTTGCTACAAGTTTGATTGCAACATATAATCATTGCTGTTAATAGTGTTCACCGTTTGTTTAAATACATGTTATTAACTAACTGCATGATTTTTACTGTACATTTCTGCCATATGGACATTACCTTGACATAGTCACCACTGATAAGCTACTCCTAAATATAATGTAGAAACTTAAATTTTCTGTGAAGCTGCTTTGCAACGATTTGTAACAATAATAATACATTTTATTTATAACACACTTTATATTCAAGCGGAATCCCAAAGTGCTACAGATTAAAACAAAAAAAAGAAATGTTAGGAATCAATCAAAGGCTCTGCTAAAAAGGTAGGTTTTGAGGCTGCATTTAAAAGCATCCACAGTCTGTGGGGTCCTCAGATGATCAGGGAGAGCATTCCACAAGCTCGGAGCTGCTGAGCAGAAATATATTTTTATCGTAAAAAGCGCTATAAAAATAAATGTGAATTGAATATTCTACAATAAGACTCAATGTTTAAACCTCCATTTTAGCCTGGGCCCAGCTGAACACTGTTCATTCTCCTTATAAGAAAATGTAATTCTCTTAAATCTTAGAAGTGCATCTGAAACATTTATAGTCTGGAGTTAGTGGTTCAATGGTATTGCATTTCTTGGCTCTATTTCATAAGGGTATATTTTCATTAGTTAAAGGGACAATTCAACCAAAAAAGAAAATACTGACATTTATTACTGACCAAACGTGGTCAGTAATTAAACATGTCACTCCAAACGCGTATGATTTTTGAAAGTAGTTGCAGTTTGGATGAGGATTCAATTAGAAAAACAAACTACAAATAAAAAGCAAGTATAGGTTTCTGCAGGACAGTAATGGGAGTTACCAGATCGGTTGGATATGCCATAATGGAGGGGCGTTTTCGACCATGTTGCCTGATTTGCTCACCTCACTGTGATGGTTGTGTTTAGGGGTGGGGTCAGTTAAGGTGCATCATTTGCATTGCATGTTTGAGAAATACCCATCACTTTGAAAACACCCACAGATTATAAAACCACTTCATTTGAGACTGATAACTGCAGGTTGGAGAAATGGGCATGCCGAAAGGTGGTGCGTGCCTCAAAGGTTTCTCATTGGTGAAAGGATCTTCTTGCTGACAACTACATTGGCCAATCAGCATTAAACATACATATACATCATTCCTTTAGACCTGAAAAATCTGGCAATAAAATGTGTTGTGATGCTGTATACAGTGCCTATAAAAAGTATTTATACCCCTTCATTTTTTCATGTTTTTTATGTCGCAGCCTTCTGTTAAACTGCTTTAAATAACTTTTTTCCACATCAATCTACACTCCATACTCCTGTAGTGGACAGCACATTCCAGGGCCCAGTTTATGGGGGGCCCCTCTCTGACCACAATAATGGACAAAGGTTTGCTACATTTTGATTGGATCTTGGTGGACTAACATAAGCAAACTGTCCAATGGAAAAGACTTTAACAGATACACTGTTCTGAGTCTGAGTCCTGCTACCAGGAAGGCAGCAACAGAAACAACTCGTTCTGAATCTCCTGCCTGCAAGGGTGAGACAATAGCCGATCAACCTCCATTCTGAGTCCTGTCAAGGAAAGGACTGCAACAGATCACCAACGATCTTAGTCTCCGGCCTGCAAGGGTGAGACACTAACAGATAAACCAGTTCTGAGTCTGAGTCCCGAAAGGGAGAGACGCTAACAGAAACAACTGGTTCTGAGTCTGAGTCCTGCCAGGGAAAAGACACTAACAGAGCAAGTTCTGAGTGTGAGTACTGCAATGGAAAAGACGTTAACAGATACACTGTTCTGAGTCTGAGTCCTGTTACCAGGAGGACAGCAACAGAAACAACACGTTCTGAGTCTCCGGCCTGTAAGGGAGAGTCACTAACAGAAACAACCCGTTCTGAGTTTGAGCCCTGCATGGGTAAGACGATAACAGATCACCAACGTTCTGAGCCTCCAGCCTGCGAGGAAAGAGATGATCTACGTTCAGACTTCATTCAGAGTCTTCGGCCCGCAAGACAACAACAGATGCAGCACGTCCTGAGTCTCCATCCTAGAGAGACAAAGCGGATCAACCAAGTTCTGAGTATCTAGCCCAGAGAGGCAAAAGACACACAGACATCTGCAACAAGGTTAGGCTCCAGCGAGCAAACCTTCACTCCAAGGTACCTTTGCTTGCGTGTTCCAGGCTAAGGACCTTCTGCACCTACTCCAGGGCCACATCTGCGTGTTCCAGATTCTAGGACCCTTTGGTGCTCCAGGAGATCAGCATCCTCCAGCGCTTCGTGTTCAAGGCTGTCGAAACGGATTCCTGCTCCTTTCCCCACTGCATTGCTACCAGCACAACCAGTGGATGAAGTCACCGCTACCGGACTGCTCACTCGACCACAGAGAACGTAAATATCACTTATCCAAACCTCTTCCAGAGACTTCGGCATTGTTAGATATTATCAGTATATGATTTGTCTAATTTACATAAGATATAATATAGCTGATTGCAGTTTATAGCAAATCTTTCATGTATTTGTTTGCTGCATAACAGGGTTCTTCACCTTATTTCTTTCAGAGTAGCAACGGTTTATCTTTTCAGATAACGTAGCTCTGACATTGCAACACCCAACATAATCACTTGCATTTTATGCGTCTTATGCACTTTATTCCTATTTCATTTATGGTATTCATTTACCATAATGAACTTTAGCAGGAAACTAAGTCTTTCACTGAGTCAGAAACCAAATGCACGAAAGCAAAAATCACTACATTTAATTGGCGTCCCTGGGTGGGCTAACTGAGATTGAAATGAGCCTTCTGTTTTATCAACACAAGTAAATACACTAAAGATAACAATAGAAGTAACTTTAGCAGGAAACTAAGTCTTTCACTGAGTCAGAAACCAAATGCATAGCAACAGTGGTTCCCTCTAAGCCTGACTGATAGTTTCCCTGCTCAACTCCTTGATACCATTTACGAATAGGATTGATTGCAAAGTGTGTAGAATTGTGATTTTATTGCAGCACAGAGTTTGGAAATATTCTGTCCAAATTGTTTTTGTTAGTAGAAGTTGTAATTGTTGATTATAACTAATTGCTACTGGAAATATAGCATAGGGTTCCCACCTTGTAAGTCTATCATAGTTTTCTAGAATTTTTATGTGAACCTCTCAGGTAAGGGTAGCGCGCCCTCTGACAAATTATAGATGAGTGCTAGAATTCACACCCCTTGTCTGTGTGTGACATTCATTGTTTTAGTAGTTCAGAGCTGCTCACATTCGTGGTGAACTTTAAGAGCTAACTAACACAAGTGGTGTGTTTATTTATTATATATATAGAAGTTGTAATTGTTGATTATAACTAATTGCTACTGGAAATATAGCATAGGGTTCCCACCTTGTAAGTCTATCATAGTTTTCTAGAATTTTTATGTGAACCTCTCAGGTAAGGGTAGCGCGCCCTCTGACAAATTATAGATGAGTGCTAGAATTCACACCCCTTGTCTGTGTGTGACATTCATTGTTTTAGTAGTTCAGAGCTGCTCACATTCGTGGTGAACTTTAAGAGCTAACTAACACAAGTGGTGTGTTTATTTATTATATATATATATATATGTGCTGTCAAACGATTAATCGCGATTAATCGCATCCAAAATAAAAGTTTTGGTTTACATAATATATGTGTGTGTACTGTGTATATTTATTATGT
>NW_015666543.1:6025-20219 GCF_001515625.1 Sinocyclocheilus rhinocerous
GTTTCTCTGAAGTGTTTGAGTTCTTAGATGGTCTCGCTTGTGCGATGGTACGGCATGGGGCGCTTTGTCGCGCTCACCAAGGTGAAAACCAAAGTTCTTTTGAGTGAGAGAGCGAGCCCGAGCGTAAGACAGCGCTTCACTTATAAAGCTTCTGTCCAGCCTAGCACTAAACTGGCCTATCCAACCAAACCAGGCCATAGACAAATTAACCCTTGCCCATGACCAGGACAAAGATAGGGACTTAAAGTTTCAGGAACTAAAAAATGAGCTGGCTGATCTGCAAAGAGAAAACTTAAAGTTAAGAGCTAAAATATGTATATTGTCTTCAGAGACAAAAAGCCAGGAAGCAGAGCTGAAAAAGTTGAAAACTGACGTGGCCACTCTGCAATCAGAGTTGACCCATTCCCGTAATGACATGTCAGTACAGACAGAGAGATTAAGTGCAGTAAGTACTAATCTGAATGAGACCAAAGCTGAGTTAAGATCAGCTTTGCCTGAAATTTCTGAGCTGAAAATGCAACAAGAAATTAAACGCAAGACTTGTGATCTGCTCAAGCAACAGCCTTCTAACTCAAACGTTACCCAAATCCAGCATAGGAAACCACTGATTAGAGTACGAGCTGAGGCTACAGCTAGAACATCTGTGTTGGCAGACAAAGATAGCAGTGCAGAACAGAGATGTGAAGTAATAGGAAAAAGGAAGAGTGAATTGGAGAAAGGCAGGCAACTCCCCCATGAGCAACCTGAACCACAGAGGGTGCACACCCACTCCACTGGTTCAGCTATAAGGGACCCCTTGGTGAATAATCTTTCACAGGGACAGTGTTACCAGAAAAAATTTAATTTTACAGCCTCTACCGGCCTTAACATGAGTGCTGGCTTCACTCATTCCTATAGTGCAGCCTCTTACTCCACCATAGGTAGAAAGACTAGCTGCTCCTTACCTGAATCTCCTAGCACCCAGCCATCTAGAGACGGCCGCCTGCATATTCTTAGAGGATTAGCGCATGATATAGATGTGTTTAACCCCGAGACTTCTGATAACAACATTGGGTTGTATTTAAAGGATGTAAATGCAGCCTTGACATACTTTCCTCAGGCTAGTATGGCTGACAAAGTCTTTCTTCTGAGAAAGACCACAGCACGAACTGTCCATGGTTTCATAGATAGGCAGAGCCCAGCTATCGCTAACAATTATGACGAATTGTGTAAAGCCCTTCTGTCAGAATATACTATGTATCAGAACCCATCTGCCTCTCAGCCTTCCGAATTAAGCAAGGTCGCCACGAATCTCCCAGAGAGTAATATGAACGCTTAAGGAAAATGTATTTTGCTGGTAGAGATGACCCTAGTGCCGAGGAGGATGTCATGTTTAAGAGTTTATTTGGGAGTAATCTATACCCCACTGTTAGGAAACCACTCATACTTCTGGTAGATGTTGATCGCATGTCTGAAGGAGAACTGAGGCAGCTTGCAGTGCGAGCATGGGACAGTGAGAGGGTAGGCACAAACAGGAAAGACAGAGAGCCAGATATATCTGTGTTTGAATCAGGAAATGACAGTAAGACTCCCTTTCAAAGGGAAGTGTCAGAACTTCCCCAGAACAGGTTTGTCCATCCCAGCAATCTTCAGCAGAGCACCCAGAGCCCTAGGTTCTTAGGTTACAAGGGACATAACAGTCACAGGCATGCCCCCAGAAAGGAGAGCAGGCAGTGGGATGACAGAGAACAAAGACAGAAGAAGGGTAGAGATGGCTATGAGAATAGTCATAAACGGTGTAGTCATTACAGAAGTAGGTAATCTAGAGGAACTGAAAGTAAGGATGCTGAGAACTTAGCAGAGATCCAGCACCTACTTCTTAAAGCCCTCCAAGACCTCAAGTCAGAGGAGAACACCTCCAATGACAGAGACCTGGTCTTCTCAGCATAACCAGGTTGGGGCCCCTCCCCCTCCACCTAACATCTGAGTGTGGATAAGACCCATGGGAAAAAGGGGGGTATCCCATAACTAAGCAGGGTCTACCAGTGTCAGCAGACACCCAGCCCTTGTATCACATCAGATATCACCTTCAACCAAAGAAAGGTTCTTTCATTTCCACTTCAGTTTTGTGTTCCAGTTTAGACTTTTCAGTCAGTGTTTATAACCTACAAGGTTATGATTTTGCATGCCCATGACAATCCCTTTGGATGTCAGGAAAGGGGGGTCAAGCCCCATATGACACTACTGACCAACTAGTTTATTTGACACCTTAAGTAAAACATCACAGATCACGGTTAGGGTTATTTTAATTTGCTGTTGTCAGTTCTAGCCATCCAATCTCCCTTAAAAGTCATCCTTCCAAAGAAAGGAAGAATTTGACTGGGCCTGTGATGCAGTCCTCTGGAGGCAGCTGCAGACTTTAGACAGAACACTCAAATGTACAACCTCCACTGCTGGTCAATATACAGCCCCTTGAACTACACCATCCACAATGCAGCCAAGATAATGTATGTCATACAACATGACCAGTCTCATTAATTGGTCTGCATATTAATGCAATATTTACTTATGATTTAAGTGAGCTTTGCTCCTGATAATTAGACAATAGAAACAATCTTGTCATATGTGGTACCAAGTGAACCAGTTGAGGATTCTGTAATCAGGCATTGCAAGGAACTATGTAAACATTGCAGGTGCACATAGCCTACAGCTTAAAGAGCGCCAAACCAAATTATGTCAATCCAGACAATTTTGCATGCCCATGACAATCCCTTTGGATGTCAGGAAAGGGGGGTCAAGCCCCATATGACACTACTGACCAACTAGTTTATTTGACACCTTAAGTAAAACATCACAGATCACGGTTAGGGTTATTTTAATTTGCTGTTGTCAGTTCTAGCCATCCAATCTCCCTTAAAAGTCATCCTTCCAAAGAAAGGAAGAATTTGACTGGGCCTGTGATGCAGTCCTCTGGAGGCAGCTGCAGACTTTAGACAGAACACTCAAATGTACAACCTCCACTGCTGGTCAATATACAGCCCCTTGAACTACACCATCCACAATGCAGCCAAGATAATGTATGTCATACAACATGACCAGTCTCATTAATTGGTCTGCATATTAATGCAATATTTACTTATGATTTAAGTGAGCTTTGCTCCTGATAATTAGACAATAGAAACAATCTTGTCATATGTGGTACCAAGTGAACCAGTTGAGGATTCTGTAATCAGGCATTGCAAGGAACTATGTAAACATTGCAAGTGCACATAGCCTACAGCTTGAAGAGTGCCAAACCAAATTATGTCAATCCAGACATTTAAGAAATTGGTTTCCTGCTAAATCTGCTCAAACTTTTTTAATGTTTACTCTTACCTTGATACTCTCTTTAGAGATCTTAAACAATAGACTTTAAGTTACTTTTAGGAAAACTTTTCCTTACACATATCTTCTCCAGAATGCTTCCAACCTGTTTAGAAGTTATTCTAATGACCCTTACATTTAGTTAATTTAGCTCTATATAGAACATATTGAGCCAAATTATACTTTAATGCCAATGGTCAGAAGGAGGAGGTGAGGTGTGTGTGTGTTTTGTTGCTGCTGTTCCTTTTAGTGCACTTCAGGTCCTCGATCAAGTCGATCAGGGGGGATGTAGTGGACAGCACATTCCAGGGCCCAGTTTATGGCGGGGCCCCTCTCTGACCCCAATAATGGACAAAGGTTTGCTACATTTTTATTGGATCTTGGTGGGCTAACATAAACAAACTACCGTGTCCCCCCACTCTGATGGAAACAGCCAATCACAGCCTGGAAATGGAGAAGCGCCACATCGCAATCTCCTCCTCATCGGAAAGGGATAAAGGTACCTTCCCAAAAGACACTCCTTAATCTGAGTCTCCGGCCTGCAAGGGTGAGACACTAACAGATAAACCAGTACTGAGTCTGTGTCCCGAAAGGGACAGACAATAACAGCTACAAGTTCTGAGTCTCAGTCCTGTCAAGGAAGGGACTGTAACAGATACACTCGTTCTGAGTCTGAGTCCTGTTACCAAGAGGACAGCAACAGAAACAACCTGTTCCGAACAAGCCCTTGACAACTAAATAAATGTTTTATTGGATAAAATTTAGTATGTTTGCTAAATTCCTTAATGCCACTTAACGAAAGGTTCTTATACAAACAGCAATCTACCTTTTTATATCAATCACATCTTTTTGTCCTTATCAGATATAACATTGATATTTTTAATTTACATGCATTTTTTGTGAAAGTACAAAAACAACAACAAAAACATAAAACTGTAAATCATAGTAGTATTACAAGTAGAAGAGTAGAAATTACTGTTTCTGCAGGTATAGCATTTTTGCTTTCATGTGCTAAATAAATAAATAATTAATAACTCTTGATAATTATGAACAGCTAGTGCTTCTCTAACAGTGTTATTTTAAGAGACATATGTATCCTTCAAATAACAATTAAATAAATAATAACATGCTCTACCTCAAGTGCACAGATAAGTGCAGAAAACTCCCTGTGCACTTCGACAGCTGATAAAAGAGTGATTTTCTCTAAAAGAGCAAATACTTACATTTGTGTATTTAAAACTCCAAAAGAACTTCAAAAGGTAACTCCAAAAGGACATAAAATAACCAAATGATATAAGGAGCCCATATAAGCACATATGAAAGAAAAAGAAAAAAAAGAATTGTATAGTATGTGTACAGTGCAACAGCAAATAACTTTTTTTTAGAGAAGTCAAGTTGCGATACCACATGGTGATGCCAAAAAAAAACCTAAACCAACCGCCTGCTGACTGCATCTACAGTACACGGATCCATTCAGAATAACTAAACAGCAACATACACATGACAAATCAAAACATTATCGTGAATGTGTGTGGAAACAAGGTGAATGTACGGAAATGTCTGTGCCTGTGCATAAATACAATGTGCGATCAGTGCGTCAAGAGCACTCATATACGCATTAATATAACAGACTCACGCGTGCTTACTGTACGACTCCTCTATGCCACCGCAATCGCCTTTACCTTGATTGCAGTCTTCATCCATCAAAACTTTACTAGCGAGACTGGTTATCAAGTCGAGAAACCGTAGTTTGCATCTCATGTGGCCATACAGCAGTGGGATGTGTTGACATTCCGTTCAGTCTGTACTGTACTTCACACAGCGCGACGTGTGAGGGCTTGTGCGCTTCAGAGACAATCACAGAATATGACAGAGCTTGTGTTTTAAAGCGAAACACACTGGAATGAATAATTCACCGAAAACGCAACGCGAGTCTCTGTTCTCTTAGCAATCTCTGATGTCATCAGCCTGGTTTCCTTTATATTAGCGCTGTTTTGGACGGATTGTTGGAATGCATTCGCTTACTGGACTGCTTACTATTGGACTGAAAACTTTCCCGGAGTTTAGCAGCTTAAAATTATCTGATCGCAAGCAGAGAAGCAAAATTGGGTTAAAGGGTTAGAATAAAAATTGTGCTTCAGTAATTTTGCGTTAAATTATTTTAACGCGTTAAGGTTTGTAAAATTAATTGCATGCGTTAACGCGTTAACGTTGACAGCCCTAATGGGAAGCAAAATATAATGCGATATATTACATAATACATTTCCATATATGGGAAACTAGTGCTTAAATTTTTCAATATACATCAATATATGCATTTACAATGCATGGCTAAATATTGATACATACAAATATATTTAGAAATGAAGACAAAAATACATCTAATATTCATAAAGTTTGATCCTTAATTGAGTAGCCTATATATTGCACAAACATGTTCCCATATAAATGTGCACGTATGTACACACATATATGCACATTCACGGAATGAGTTACAGCAGATTTCTATTTCCCAGCATGCTTTGCTTCTGACTTTTAAAGGAGAATAAAAATTTTAAAATTAAGTTTTATTTCATGTTTTTGCTCAATATTATTATAGGGGGAGATTTTTTAGTGTTTAATGTTGTATTATTTTGCAATTTAAAAGGATTTCTGTTTGTGGGTTTACCATTGTGCTGAAGAGTAGAGCCTGTGGTTAGGATGATGATTGGCCAAACACCATTAAGACTATATGTTACTTTATTTAAAAGAAATTGCTGTGCACTTTTCAGCACAGTGATAGTCTGTTCACTAAGTGCTTTGGTATGAGCAGGTGTGCTTATGCTATTGAAAACTAGCTATATTTTAAAATGTGAAACACGTATATTGTAAATGATTGTTGAACATAAGAAATATATATTTCCATGTGTGTATAAACTGCATGAGTAAATATATGTTCAATATATTTACACACATGCAGTACCACAAGGGCCGTTTTAACCATTGGGCTAGGCGGGGCTGAAGCCCCGGGGCCCGAGCAAGGAGGGGGCCCGCGATTGGCTGTGGAGTAGATTAACTGGAGCGCCGATCATCAAAGCCACCACGCCCCCCACTTATTAGCGCTGTTATTTAGTTGAGCTTTTCCGTAAATTCCATGCATTACCATTTGAGATTGAAACGTAAAGTCTGAATTTGGTTTACCAATCAAATGCATTTATTCTATATTTGACTTTTGAATGATATGCGCACGTATCTATCAGGTGATTGCTGCCCAGGATGTCTGCATTCACCTCTCTTCACTTTGTTCTGGAGTAATCTGGAAATGGTAGCACAAAGAACAACATTCAATAAGTAAAAAATGTCAGCAATTCTAAAAGAGAGAGGGGCTCAAATAACGAACAACATAAAAAACATGACTTAGTAAATTCCCCAGCTATCAGGTTATTTTACTAAAGCTGATGATGGAGTGGAAGTTGCTGGAACAGCAAGTGAACCGGGCACATGGAGCAGATAAAAACAGTGTCATCGTCCACACAGATTTGTAGGTTAGTTTGATTATTAACTGGATTTATATTGTTTTTGTGTTTGAACAAACTATATTCATTTAAGGGTTGGGAGATAATCCGGTAGAAATATATAAATCGTTGATTGAAGCGCGTCATGATGTAGTCTAAGCTTATCATTTCAAGACGTTTTAAGCAGGTTTTAAAACAAATGGTTTATACTGTTCATGGACATTACGCTGCGGGGCAGAATTCATTCTGATAAATGTGTGCGTTAAAACGGTTTCTACCTGATACTATATATATATATATATATATATATATATATATCATTATTGTGACTATGTAAATCATAGCCCCGGGGCCCAGTGCGGTCTTAATGCGGCCCTGAGTACCACATCTTATCACATGTACATCTATATATTATAAAGTGTATTGCTGAATATAAATATTGCTGAATATAAAATTACATACAAGTAAATAGATTGTCACATATTTTTCAATATATGAAAACGGCAATTCCTTATGTATTATTCAATGTATTGTAATATATTTACATAATATATTATTCTGTATATTTTCAAATATACCATTATATCATTATAAATATATTTTCTTTGCATAAGGGTTGTGAGAGCATGATCATGGGTATATTGTTGTCTTTTTTTTAGACACAGTCACCACAGTTGATCCTCAGCCTGGTCCTTCTGCTACTATGCACAAGGCTGTGGCAGAAAATGCTGGGGGTGATCCAGGCCAGGCCGGGGAGCAACTGTGGTGACACTCTCTCTAAATCCCAGGTGTAGCGCTCGCACACACTGTCTTTTCCCTATCTGAAGCCTTAAAGGGATTCTCCACCCCAAAATGAAAATTTAGTCATTAATCACTTACCCCCATGTCGTTCCAAACCCGTAAAAGCTTTGTTCGTCTTCAGAACACAATTTAAGATATTTTGGATGAAAACCGGTGCTGTTTTTGTTCAAATCAAAACGTAAATACACGTAGAAAACATATCCTTGTGTCGTGGCATTAAACACACCGTCTAAATGGGAGAAACCATGTTGGGTATGACGTCACTTGGGGGGGTTTCCAATGTACCTGTAAAACAAGGTTTACATTTGTTCATCCATATGTTGTATTTTTATATTGCGATTTGTGAAATTTATACTTGAATAGATGCTGTTTTATAATTTCATAATGTGATCAGAAAGAAGAAAGAAGTTTGTTAAGTCTCTTTGTTGGACCATAGTCACAACAACAGTTAAGTAATTTGGTTAACAAACTCCTTTAACACAAGCTTGCTTGCTCCCTCCACACAAACCAACCACTAGTGATGGGACGATTGATACGAGGCTCCGATGCTCCGACGCAGTTTTCAAAGCACTATTGTATCACACACTGTGCTGATGCTTGTATCGAAATGACAATACCACATGATTGATGACGTTTGAAGCTTCGAACGTCATTCAGTATCGGAAGGTCAATACAGCTGGTTTGAAAAAAAAACTTGTGTTTGACTTTACATTGACTTGGTTGTGTGTGTGTGTATACACTTATTTGGGATTCAGTAGAATAGTTTAGAATAACCTCAACACCAGACAGAAACTGAATGCACGTCACACCTCTATTGCATTTTGTCATGTTCTAGCTGAGGTCTCAGAGACCCCGAACAGCTCACCCCCCCCATTTTTGCTACTACTCACGTCAATTATTAATTATAATCACACACTTGTATATTTTATATTATTGATCAATATGTGAATCCATTGACCGGATTACGCATGACACGAGTTGGCACACACTTTTTCAAACCATCCTCTGCTCAGCGATGTTTCGTTAGATAGGCTGGATAGACCGAGTCTGACCACCAGATGTCGCTAATGCGCACTGTGCACACACTTGTGTATTTTATATTATTGATCAATATGTGAATCCTTTGACCGGACTACGCATGACACGAGTTGGCACAGATTAAAAACTTTTTCAAACCATCCTCTGCCTCACGATGTTTCGTTAGATAGACTGGAGAAACCGAGTCTGACCACCAGATGTTGCTAATGTGCACTGTGTTAAAAAGCTTCGAGTAATGAAATGTTTTTCGGCACAGTTTGATGAAAGCCTCAAACGGTTCAGAAAGCCTCCAGTGTTGCCAACTGCTTTCAGTTGAAAGTAGCTAAAACTGGTAGCTAAATGTCACTAGATGACATCACAATGGCAAATTCACTGATCTATATAAAGATGAACGTAGATCAGTGGGCAAGATGAGAACTTAGATAAGGTTTGTCCAAGAAGTTGCTATATTTGTCCCTAAACTTTTGAAAAAAGTCTCAAAAGGGGTGGGGAAATCGCTAAATCTAGCTACAAAGTAGCTAAATTGGCAACACTGAAAGCCTCGGTTTCCCATCACTACCAACCACATACCAACCTGACCCTCATCCATGATGAGTGATGTACAACTCCAGCAGCCATTTTATAGTCTAGGCCACACACCGGGATGTACCAATCTACAGGTAAGTTTACTTCCTTACATATGCACTTCTGATCACATTATGCATATAAAACAACATCTATTCAAGTATAAATTCCACAAATCACAATATAAAACTACAACATATGGATGAACAAATGTAAACCTTGTTTTACAGGTACATTGGAAACCCCCCCAAGTGACGTCATACCCAACATGGATTCTCCCATTCAGACGGTGTGTCCACCATGCTTAAATACTTTTGGGTTTAAAACAATTCAGGTTTGGCCACTGGTGTATTACAAGCAGGTAAGTTATATTTATTATACTGTGTAACCTAATCTTAAATAAAAACTTTCAATCAAACATATGTGTATTGTGGCCATTTATAATGAAAATGAATTAACAATGTAGCAGCTAATGTTACCCAACAGGTTGTGCGTATATCCACTACACGTAATAAACAAAATACACATTGTACCCTCACATATCTTAAACACATAATACACAATATATTCGAACACTCACAGGCATTAGCTATACAGGTTTGTGTAGTGATGGGAGAAACAAAGCTTTTCGAAGCATTGAATCAATTGAACCAATTGCTTCGAAAAATGATTCGAAGTTTCGAAGCACTTGAAACAGCACTTGAAACAGCACATGCTGGCGACACCTGCTGGTGAAAACATTGTAAAAGCATCAAGAACTCAGACCAAACTTACAAAACTTTTTTTAAATAAATAATAAACACTTAAATACTATTAAATATTAGTGCTTGTGTTATGTGTTTTATTTAAGTATAATCAAACCCTTAACACACAATAAACTAAATTATTTAATGAATTAATTGATTTATGTATTTTTTTAATTAATTAAGTGTTTTCATTAGAGCTGTCTATAAAAACCAGCAGGCAAGAGTAGTGTTATCAGTCAGGAGAAGGAGGTGGATTTAATTCTATCGTAAGCTCATTTTGTTCTTTTTAGGGTATGATTTGTAGGTTGAAAGTACTGAATGTCTTTACACATTTTTTTAAAACTATATAGCCATCTGTGTTAAAGGGAAGTTATCTTTTGTTTAACCCACAACATCTGGCCCTGAATTCTTTATTTTTATAGTAAAATTTTGTGGGTTTTCATGTCACATGATTAACTGGGCAACCAGAAGTGGTTCAAAGGTTCACTTTGAGATCAACACCCCCTAGTGGCGAACCATCTGAGTTTTGAAACGTTTCGAAACAGTGTGACGTAACAAAGCTTCGTTTGCTTAAATCACGTGACCTGGCCGGTTTGATACGCGCTCCGAAACACTGATTCGAAACAAAAGATTCACAAATGTTTTGAAGCTTCGTGAAGCAGTGTTTCGAACGCGCCCATCACTAGGTCCGTGTAAGTGCCGGCAAACAGACCGTGTTAATGCTGCATGCAGTGTATGTGTATGTGTGCTAGATATGGTGTACGTGCATACAGTCCATTCATGATCACGGGGTTGCTCCATGACAGTCGCCCACCAATCTTAGTAAGTCCATGTGATTTATTCTTCTCCGCGTATTATCCCCCCTAGGTAGGATGTTATCTCTGCAGTGTTCTTTTCCTGTACATGGAAAAGAGCAAATCCCCAGTGTAAACTCTGGGTCTGCATTGCTGTTTGTTTAATTAAAAAAAAAAAAAAAGGTCAAGAAAGACACACCAAAAGTGAACCATTTCATCAAGCCACTGCAATACAGGGACCAAAGTTAACTTACTCTGGGCACTGGGAGAGTTACGACATGGCATGAGTGCAATTGCTACTAGGCATGCAGCAACCGGCATCTATACCACCAAAACTCGTATTGGAATAGGGACCCCTAGTGTCACTACATAGGCAAAACATTGAGTGAGTGTAACCGTTTTGGTTACAACTGTAACCTCTGTTTCCTGATGGAGGGAACGGGATGTTGTGTCCCTCCTGCCACAACACTGCCCGTTGAAATGGCTGGGATCTCAGCTCCTCAGCACAAACCTACAAATTCCACTCACCAATTCTCATTGGCCTTTTCTGAAGCATCAGAGATGTTTGGGGCTCCCAAGTGTGAACCCTAGTGTCACTACATCGACACAACAAGCAAGCTCATTGGCTGCTGATGCAACAAAAATCAGCTGCACAGTTTAGATAACAATGCAATTATTAGCAGTTAAGGACCTATCAGCCCACACCATCTAGAGTTTCATGACAGAGCATATACAGTGGTGGCCACGATTATTAGAAAACTAGTATTTTCACCAGCTAAAAAATGGTTTTAAGTCAGTTATTTCTATTTTTTGCTGTGGTGTGTCAGTAGGAAATATCAGTTTACATTTCCAAACATTCATTTTGCCATTAATTGTAATAATCCAGTGAGATTTTTGTTTGCACAAGGAGTCTGACAACAGCCAGTGCTCCACACAGAGATCTGATCTCATCATCCAGTCTGTCTGGAATGACATGAAGAAACAGAACAAACTGAGACAGGCTAAATCCAGAAGAACTGTGACAACATCTCCAAGATGCTTCAAGAGACCTACACTGTAAAATCCAGTAGTTTACCTTACTTAGATAGAATTAGTTATCTTTACTTAGTTGTTATACTTACTAGGTTTTATTAAGTTACAGCTAATTTCAAGGCAAATAAAACAATTTACTTACTCCTTTGAGTGATGCTTATTCAAAATATTCAAGTAGCCACAAAGGAACCAATTACATTAATACACCAGTGAGAGGCAGCAGTGCACTAATATATTGCTAATGTACAACAAAACAACAGAAGAAGACGAAGAAGAAGAAAGGAGTTTTTGAGGCAGGGCAATTCTTAATAGACTTTTCACTCATTTCCTCCACTTCTGCAGTTCACTTTCTCTAGTTGCATTCACTTGTTTCCCAAAGTCATATTGAATGTTGAATTGTCAATACAACTGAAAAATTTGAGAGAGCATCACAAAAGCTGACTTCATAAATTGATGTTGATTTTCCTAAAAAAAAAAACATTTTTGTTGGAACTTACCATTATAGTGATTAGTGCTCTCTTTGGTTGGGCACTTGTACTCAAATATCTCAAAAATATATCTAAATTACGACCTATGCTTTCAATGTCAAATGCAGAAATGTTAATTCATGCGTTCATGATATCAAGGTTAGATTATTGTAATGCTTTATTGGGTGGTTGTTCTGCACGCTTAATAAACAAACTCCTGCTGGTCCAAAATGCAGCAGCTAGAGTTCTTACTAGAACCAGGAAGTATGACCATATTAGCCCGGTTCTGTCAAAACTGCATTGGCTCCCTATTAAACATCGTATAGATTTTGAAATCTTTCTTATTACTTATAAAGCCCTGAATGGTTTAGCACCTCAGTATTTACTTTACTATTGTCATTTTGCATTATTGACATTTTCCTAATTAATGATGTACAGTTGCTTTGACACAATCTGCATTGTTAAAAGCGCTATATAAATAAAGGTGACTTGACTTGGAACTTCATTTATATTTTTATAATTCTCTTCTTATTGACGCAACAATGCATCATAAAATCACAGTTATTTGGTTTCAAAGGAAGGGATGTAATAGATAGGTTACTTTTAGAATGTGACCTAACTTCTAATTAAATAATTAGCTAGCATATTTTTCATGTTGATTAACGATCTTTTACAAGTTTGTTTTTCATAAACATCTGGTGAAGCTTTTATTTGGGTTGATATAATCCTTTAAAGGTTTAGTTCACCCAAAAATGAAAATTAGCCAATAAATTACTCACCCTCAAGTCATCCTAGGTGTATATGACTTTCTTCGTTCAGATGAATCCAGTCGGAGTTATATAAAAAATTGTCTGATCTTTCAAGATGTTTAATGCCACTCAGCGGGTGTTGCATGCATCAGTCCAAAAAAAGTGTCTCACACGGCTTGTCCAAGTTTCCTTACTTTAGCAAAGGAAAACCAGTCTCCTCTTGGCTTATATCGAAATCCTCCGACATTCTTCTTTACAAATCCTCGTTTTGTACTTCTAATTAGTGACCGTTGTTTTGTTTTGATCTCTCCCCTGCGCTTCCGCGTTCGTCCCTTCTGAGGGCATGCGCAAAGCCGACCTCCTTACGTTATCAGCCCGGAACTGCTTCCGTGTACAACAGTGAGCGCAAGCTACATTAAAGTGATTATTACGTTTTGAATATGGGATTGAGATCCAATGTGTGATTTATTTATGCTGAAAATCTTTATATAAATTGTGTAATTCGTTGAGAACAAAATGATGTGTCACTGGTCAGCTGTATAAATAAATGAGTCATCAGCGTATAAATGTAACTCCGCCTTGTCCTAGATTGTTTACAAAATTGAAAATAATATTAGAGCTAAAATAGACTCTTGTGGTATTCTTCTCTATTGATAGGCATTGGGTTCTTTCAGTGAGATCTTAAGTGAGTGAGTTCTTAAACCAGATCAAAGCAATTTCTCCCAAGTCTCTGCAATAAGAATTCATGATCTACAGAGTCAGAGTCTTTACACAAATTAACAACAAATAAAGCTGCACAGTGCTGTTTCCTATCAAATGATTTTATAGTGGTATGACTGATATAAAACCTGAATTCACTTAAAATGTTATGTTGAAATAATTACTCTTTTAATTGATTTTTCACAAGAGACTCCAAAACGTTTGGAAATGGGACTATAGTTGTTCACTTTACACTCTAAAAAATGTTGGGTTATTTACTGTACCCAATATCTGGGTTAAACATGTTGGGTCGTTTTGTTGGGTTATTCCTATGTTTATTGGGTTATTTCTATAACAACGCAACCAGTTGGGTTAAAATTTTAAATTCCAACGGTCGATCGGTGCAACTGCGACAGATGACACAGTGGTAATAATATGTGTGCGTTATGTTGTTTTTTGTAACAAAGT